>NW_025335275.1:492491-509105 GCF_004798865.1 Varanus komodoensis
GTGAGCTACTACTTCCTTTTCTGGAGTAGTTTGAGTCATGGGGAAGTGCTGAATTGGTGAAGTGCAGTGAGATCTATTGGTTCAAATTTAAAATTGAAAGGATTACATTGCTAATAGGGTTATCTTACCTCCACCCCCTTATGATGCACCTGCTTTCTGGTTTTTACACATTTTCAGTGCTTTGCAACTGAGCTGTGTACAAATTAGTCCAGATGCAGTCTTGTTTTATCAATCTATTAGTTATTTCAGTTTGTCTTTCCCTATAACACATGAAACAGACAAGGGAAATTGACTGGGAAAGACTATTCATGTTGGACCCACACATGTTAGTACTTGCAAACCCGTGAAAGACCAGCATTTTTTAAAATGTGAGGTTTCGGCAAGGGGCGGCATAGAAATGTTATAATAATAATAACAACAACAACAACAACAACTCTCAGGCTGAAGCATGAACCCAGCCCCAATTACATCTTTTAGAGGCTTTCAAAAAAGTGATGCCGAACAAAAAGGGAGTTGTGATTAGAGCAGGGAGAAGGAGACAAGATCGGTTCTACTTTGAGGGGTACTGGGATAGTAGCTGGAGGACTGAGGGGAAGAGGCGGGACAACCAGCTGTAGATCATCTAGTTAGGAGCACTGTGGGTTATTCTGCAAACAACCCACACATTGTATTTTTTTTGCAGGGTGGCTTAGCATGTCATATGAACACATTCAATGTGTATCTCACAACCTGCAAGTGATGAAATAATGCAGGACAGACTCTATCCTTCTGATGCTATTGAGAGGAGCAAAGGTTTTTGGAGTTCTGGACCAAACTAAGCAGGGACTGGCCCATGAAAATTCAGCCAGGAGTCCCCCTTATGTCCAGAGTTTGTCACTAGCTTTATAGCTACTCTGAGAGGGTTTTATCCTTCAAGACAGCTCAGCATAACTTAAATAATAAATTGATAATTTAAAAGTGTCTTTTTCTGGCTGCTTTTCTATAAATTGAGCATGTGCTGTTATAGAACAGAAAGACTAACTGTTGTCACCAGTATACTGTGGCTGCTGCCTGCATCTTTTCAGACTTTTCTTGTGACAAAAGCTTGCTAATCATAAGGGTGTGGTAAGATTTTTCAGTTGCTGTTTCTTGCTGGGTTCATACTGATGCCAAGTTGAACTAGAAACATTCTGCCTGATGCTGTAAAGTGAAGCAGCCCCTGCCTGGCTTTTACTTGTGGCAACATGGGCTTGTTTGCCACTGAGCATTTGGCTACTATGCAGAATACTTAAATATTCCTCCTTGACTATCCCTGAGTCTTGTCATCCTGTTGATCTTTCCGATTTGCTTGCTGCTACAGAGCCTTGGTCATGGCAATGCATAAAAAGTCTACTTTACAGGCTTATTTCTTCTGGTACCCTGCTTTTTGGCACAGGTGCTCAGGTTTCCCTTGTCTTGTTTCTTGGTAAAACTGAGTGTCAAGGCATTCTTTCAATTCAGTCTTGCAAAATTCTAATATTTCCTTGCTCAGCATGGATAATACTCCTGAATTTTTCAATCATAAGCTAGGTTGCCTAGCAGTTCAGAGCCAGCCTAAAACATTGGGTAAGAGCTTGTATGTGGGAATTATCAGTGTGCTCAGATCTTGCCAATACCATGGTATTGTAAGCTGAGGTGCATTTAAGTCTTTCCCGTTAATGTCATGCTGCAGCTAGGGCTCAAATTTTAGGAAGTCACTCTACCAAACATCTTAGCCTTGGAGTAGCCCCCTTCCACTTGTATTTTCCAAGAGAGGCTGTAATCTGTTCTTCATTCCTTCATCCTCCCCTCCCACACCTTGATTTCTTCCAGGTCATCCGGCGAGGCTGGCTGACCATCAACAACATTAGCATCATGAAAGGTGGTTCCAAGGAGTATTGGTTTGTCCTGACAGCAGAGAGTTTATCCTGGTACAAGGATGAAGAGGTACTTAATTTGTATGTGGGATATATTTGCATTGAAGAATGGGCTGGGTTGCATTGCAGATGCTCTCATACTGAATCCTTGAAATCACTGCATGTCCCTGTGTATATATCATCTGTTCAGGATTGTGATATTACCTACACCTCTAAAATTGGTCACTTACTGATGCTGTGCTCAATGTTTTATCTAGAAGCAAATCTTTAAAATGAAAAAATTGTGTAATAGTCTCTCACATAAGCAAGTTTTCCATTAATCCTTGGAAATAATAACCGAACTGTTTATCCTTATTTATATATTTTGGCATGAACTTCTGTGGGTGTAAGGGCTTGCCTCATCAGTTGCACGATACATAAAACGTAAAAAGAGACAAGTGAGGACTTGCAAGTGAGGACTTGGGGATGGGGGGGAAGAAAATTCCTTTGCCATTCCCTTTCTGCTTCCAGCTCAAAATTGTTGTATCCATTGTTATCTTCCTTGCTCTTGCCTACTTACCTTCCTTCCACCTTGTTTACCATCTCCATTGAACAAACATCAGGGGCACAACTTAAATTGGTAGGGCAAAGTTTGGCTGGAATAAGGCCAGAGAAGAAAGCTTAATCATTCATTCAAAGTGCAGCTGAGAGGTAAGTACAAAACAGCGCCATCCACATACAGGGGAGAGGCATCAGCAAGCTTGGAAGGACCCAGAGCTTTGTAGAAGTACAAAAAAGTACAAAAATCTTTATGGAAAATGTTAAGGGGAATTTTAAAATTGTCCGATGAAGAATGCACTTGAGAATTATGGCTGATTGTTGGAGGTAAGGGGAGTGGATTGAAGCATCCCCGATCAAAGAGGCTGGAACTATTTTGTTGCAGGCTTTCAGAACTAATTCTAAAACATAGAGAAGTACTTTCTCCAGTTGACATGGTAATGCTGACAGTAAGCCAGGAATCTTAGATCACTGTTTCAAAATGTGCGTACCTTATCCTATAATATGAATTGTGCTTGAGAACAGAACAGCACCGCTGTACTTCTTTAATAATTTTCAGGATACATTGTGTATATATCCGGTTGCAGTTAATAGCCTAGCAACTATAGTCTGGACTGTTGTAAATTTTGTAGAAATCTTCAGAGGGAGTCCAGTACACAACACATAACAATGCTAGCTGGGGGTCACCATGGTATGGGTAATGGTGAATGGGTCGTTCTTACTTCTAGCACATTAACATTAACCAGGTCTTTACAAGCATCGCACATATGGGCTTTGTGCCTGAACTGAGCCTGTTCTTGGGAAGCTTCTATAGCAGGGGTGCCCAGACTAGCTCAACAGAAGAGCCACATATGATAAATGTTGGATGTTTGACAGCCACAAGAGAGCGCCCATGGGCAGCAGCAAGTGGGCATCCATAGAGACTTGTGGGCAGTAAGCTGTGAACTGCAAGATAAACTCAAAAGTCCTGACCCTCAGTTTGGCCTTCCCTGCTCTATAGCTAAGCATTCTGTTGTGTGGGAGCCCCTCCCTCTCCTGTTGCACATTACTCTCCTGTTCCGCGTTACCCAGGAGGAGCTCCCCTGCATTCATAGAACATAGAAATGGTGCAAGTCAAAAGGGGTCTCCCAGGCCATCTAGTCTGACCCCCAGCTCCAGCCAGCTCCACTCATGACATGCCTACCATGTGCATGTCCAGCCTATCCTTAAACACCCTCACCGATGGGGTTCAACCACCTCCCATGGAAGCCCATTCCAGACCCTTGGGGTCCCAACCATCAGGAAGTACTCCCTGGCATCCGCCTTGAATCTTGGTTCCCTGAGCTATGCTCCATTGGAATGTGCCCTACCCTCCACCGCAGGAGGAAAAGGGTCACTACATACATCAGCCTGACACCCCCACACATACCTGTCTGTCGCTAACAGGTTCCCTCTGAGTCTCCTCTTCTCAAAGCTAAAAAGACCCAGCTCCCTCAGTCTCTCCTCATCTGGCTTACCCTGCAAACCAACCACCATCCTTGTGGCCCTTTGCTGTACCAATTCCAACCTCTTGTAATGAGGGGCCCAGAACCTGTACTTATGTCCTCTGACCTGTCCTTATGACACCCATTCCTGTGCCCCAAGTGCAAGATATTGCACTTATCTGCATTGAGTGCCTTCCTGTTGTTCCCGGCCCCATTCCATAGTCTGTCCTTTGGATCCAGAGTACCTGCTGCTCAGTTGGAGACACTGCCCCCATTTTAGTATCATCTGCAAATCTGATCAGCCCGCATTTTACCCCTTCTTCTAGGTCATTGATGAAAAGATTGAACAGGATCGGTCCCAGGACAGAGACCTGGGGGACCCTGCTTGTCACCGACTGCCATCTGGATGATTTCCCACTAATAGTTACCCTCTGTTTTCAGTCCATCAACCATGCTCTAAACCATCGAAGAGTGCATTGTTCTATCCCAAAACTGCTCAATTTCTTGACCAGGACATCATGTGACACTTTGTCAAAGGCCATCTAGCCACCTTTAAACCTTGTCATAGAATTCCACAAGGTTTGTCTGGCAGAATCTGTTTTTGCCAAAGCCATGTTGTGTGACCACCAACCTCCCTTCCTTATCTAGGGTTACTAGATCTCTTGCTATTATGAGCCTTTCCATTGTATTTCCCAGAATGGACGTGAGGCTAACCAGCCTGTAATTTCTCATGTCCCCTCTACTGCCCTTTCTGAAGATTGGGACCACTGATGCCACCCTCCAGTCCTCTGGAACCTCACCTGTTCTCCATGAGGCCTCAAAAATGGAGGGCAGCAGATGTGAGAGTATCCCCACCATCTCCCTAAGTATCCTTAGGTGTAACCCATCAGGGCCTTGCACCTTCTAACATCCAGTGCCCTGAGGACCTCCTTGACCTCTAGGGGGATAACTCTAATCTGTCCCCCTAAATCCCCAGCCTCATCCAATTCCCCATGCAGATCTCCCACATCCTGCTTTGGGGAGAACACAGAGGCAAAATAGACATTTAGCCTCTGTGTCTTTTCTCTCACATCAATCACTGAATCCCCTTCCTCCTTATTAAGCGGTCCCACCACCTGTCTCCCCTTCCTCCTGCTATTTACATGTTGATGCTGATATTCTTTGCAAGTCTCAGCTCATAAACAGCTGTAGCCTTATGAAGAATCCTTCTTCAATGAGCCTCCTCCTCCTCCTGGTATACCCTTTTGTCTACTTGCCCCAGTAGCCATTTCCTATGGACGTTCCTCTTACACCTAATGCCTCTTACAACTTCTCATCCCTGGTGGTGCTCTCCTCGCCTCCCTGCCCTGCTAACTAGCAGTATCGCCTAGGCTTGTGCCTCCAAGACCTCCCTTTTGAGTGTCATCCACCCCCTGAACTCCCTTGCCTTCCAGTACCCTTTCCCAGGAGACTTTCCCCAGTCTGGCCTTCAGTTGACCAAAGTTGACCCTCGTAAAGTTCCAGCTTCTAGTACTCGACCTGCTTCACATCCCCGTTCCCCTGATCTCAAAGCAAAGGATGGACTCACATCCAGAGTTCCCCTAATCTGCACCCCATCTATCAGCTCCTCCCTGTTGGTCAAGACCAAGTCAAGGATATTTCCTCCCATCATCGTCTCCCGGACAGACTCCTCCCAGACTTGGCTCTGGTGGCAATCCTCTTCTTGCCCACCTTTCTGCAAACCATCAGAAACTTCCTTCAGTTTCTTTTTGATTGCCATTGTGCTGAGATTGGGAAGGGCTTCTCTCCTCACCTTTGAGTATTTACCATTTTTCCCCATCTCCTTTCTCTCATCTTCTTCTCCAAATACCCTTTCTCGTCTTTCTTCTTCGTTCTTGAGTGCACTCTTCACTCTTTCTTCTAAAAAGAAAAGTCTACAAAAATATATTTTTCTCCCTTCCCTTTGTCTTTGATGTCACTTCCTCTATCAAGTCACTGCACTCCTCTGCCTTTTTCCCTCCTTCCCCATTTACCCTTGGCAGCATTTAGGAGCTGACTGCACCATGACAGCAGGCTCCCTCCCTCATCATGGTTACTTCCTTTGCCTCTTCTGACTGGGTGAGTGACATGTTGTGGAGGCCTCTTCTCACTGCCAGACCTTCACTAAACAGACCCAGAGACACCACCTGAAAGTCATACTTTGGAGAAGTCATACTTTGGAACTTTTGGACACAGGTGCACTCCATACACAGTGCACATGGAGTGGGATTGCCCTTCTGCCCCAGTGACCTGGTTGATCCAGGTTCCCCCCAACCAAGCAACTTATCTGATGATCACATGGGCAGGAAAGTGGCAAAATGCCTCCAAAATACAGCCACTACTACCACCAAGGAGAAAAGAAGGTGCTGCAAGAGCCCCCAACAATCCCCAACTCCAAAAGATCCACTTGATCTTGCTCTCCAAGCAGCCACAGCCCCTAGCACCAAAAAAGGATCCAGTTCATGCCACATTTGTGTTAGAAGGAGAATTTAAAGATGGCTCTAGCACTTCTCCAGCCTGACCACCAACCCAGGCATCATCATCGAGGCAGTTTGTACACTCTCATGAGCCAATGCCACCATCTTCTGAGATCAGCTCGACAATAAGGCAATCTGCCCACACCTTGCCAGACTGTCAATACTGCCTTTGATGGCCAGCTCAATGCCAAAGCAATCTATCCATGCCTCACTGGGATCAGCACTGCAGTCAACAACTGGAGAACATCAGGATAGATCCCACTCTCCCCTTATTGAATGGGACTGGGTCTCCAACTGGTTGCCACTTCCATGCCACTCCCAAGAGGGCTCCAGAGCCTCTATGATGATAGCTGGGACTCTTAGTACCTAAACAATGCCAAACCTCAGTACTGAGAACATTGACACCAAGGCATCGATACTGTGGGTTCAACACCAAGGCGGCAATCCTGACACCAACATGAGGTTTTGGTACTGAGCTGACACTGAGCCTTGGTACCAAGCCAATGCTGATTCCCAGTGCCTTCAACCTCAGGATCCCAAAGATCAAGGACACCATCCCCTTCGTTGGGACTGTAGGACTATGTCTCCAACTTAGAGTTGATAGCATCACTGGCACTGTCGATATTATCACTGGATGCTGCAGTCACATTGCAGGTTCTGGTGTTGTCCTCAGAGGAGATGAGGTGTTTTTTCAAACACGTCCTCCAGATGACCACCACTGTGGGGGTCAAGGTAGAGCAAGAGCAAGTCATTGACTTGTTCTTTGATGCCCTGCAAACTGAAGACTCGGCTCTGGTGGCAATCCTCTTCTTGCCCACCTTGCTGCAAACCATCAGGAAGACATGGAAGGCCCCCTCCATGGCACATTCCTTGTCCAAAGACTGGAGATTATGTACTGTTTGAGAAGGACATCCTATTCTTTTTCCAATACCCCAAGCCAAACTTGGTCATTGTCAAGTCTGTGCAGCGAGAGCACACAGCACCAGTAGACCAGGAGGGTTACCATCTGAATGGGATGGCACAGCAGTTCTATGTGACTTTGGCACTCGGTCTCTGGGTCTCAAACTACAGGCCTCCATGGCCTGATACCAGTTGTTCCTCAGGGACAAGATCAAGGCCGTGTATGAACTGCCTGCTACAAAGTCTGGGCCAGTGTTCCAAATGGAAGCCTTCAAGCTGGCCCACCAGCAAATTTCCACAGCCTGCCATCATGTTGACTGTGACACCAAGGCCATAGTAAGCATTCTGGCCATCCGTTGATATGGCTGCTGCACTCAGCAGGATTCTTACAAGAGACCTGCTTCCACATCAAGGACATCTCTTTTGATGGGAAATGCCTCTTCAATGTACAGATGGACAAAAAGACACACGCAGCACATGAGCTTCCACCTGCCTGTGATGAAGCCACATAAGTGGTTCAGAGGCCTTTATCCCCAACACCAACAGAGGGCTTAAACAGATGTCCTCCTAGACACCAATGAGCCCCTCAAGAGTATGCTATCTGTACGGGGCAAAAATGACCAGAGGGGAACAAACGCTACCATTAACTGCTCCCACTGTCACCTACCTAATCCACCACCTTTGATGGTCATCTCAAGTGATTCCTCCCTGCTTGGGAAGTGACAACATCTGGTTCATGAATCCTATCTATCATGGAAGAAGGTTATCAGATTGAGTTCAACATTCTGCCACCTCTCAATACCATAAGAAGCATGCCCCTATCCCTGGCACTGATGTTGGAGGTCAATGTTCTACTGTCTTAAGGGGGCCATAGAGAGTATCCATCATTCCAACCTCATGCAAGGCTTTTACTCTCAATATTTCATGGTACCAATGTGAGATGGGGGACTCAGACTGATCACACTGAGGAAGTTCCAGGTGGTCACTCTACAGAACATCCTCTTACTCCTGGAAGATGAGGACTGCTTTGCCTTGATTGATCTAAAAGATGCCTACTTTTATGTCACCATAGATCACAACTATAGACATACAGTGTTGATGTTTCCAAATTGGGAACGAGACATTCCAGTTCTCAGTCCTTCCACTTGGACCTTTACCACCCCCAGGGTCTTCAACAAATGTATGACAGGAGTCTGCTCACATGTTCACCTCTAGGAAGTACATGCCATTTTGTACCTTGATGACTGACTCCTGGTCATGCCATCCAAGGAAGAACAGCTGGACTGTATCCACCCCACCTGCTCCCTACTGCAGACCCTAGGATGATGTATAAATCATGAAAAATCTTTTTCTTCCCTCTCACAGTCCATTCTCTTCATAGGGACCCACCTCAACTCAGTCTTAGCAAAGGCTCTCCTTCCAGTATCCAGAGGAGCTGCACTAACCAAGATGCACTAAACACCAACTTCAGTGTGTGAATGGTTACCACAATCCTCCAGATACAGAAACCTCTCAGTCTCATGCCTGCAACAGTAGCAGTGGTCCCCGTCGTGAGACTTCAGATGAGACCCCCTTCATGTATGGCTCATCCATACCTTCCACACACCAGACAGCTCATGCATTGCACATCTAGACATCTGTCCATCTGCCCAGATCAGCCTCCACTGGTGGACTGTCCATTGCAATCTGGTGACAGAAGCCAGCTCCTTACTCCCCTCAACCCCTCAGTCACTGTCACTACAGATGCTTCTCTGTCGGGGGTGGGGGAGCCCACTAGAGCAACCTCCAAACCCAAGGACTTAGAACTACCAGGAGGCCTGCAGGCCCATAACTTCCTGGAGATGCTACCTATACACAAGGACCTGATTACATTACAGTTGCCCTTGCACAGACAGCATAGCCATGGTAATCTATATCAACAGTTTCAGATTCTGTTCTACATCTTCCCCCCTCCCCACCCCCTGATCACGAGGGTACTCACTAAGATCAGGAAAGACAAGACAGACTGCATCTTCACCCCATGGTGAGCAAGACAACTACATTTGCTTGTTTTGTCTCACTCTGCCACGAAGCCTTCATTTGCCTTTCACACACTCCAAATCTGATCTTCGGGATCAGGACCAAGTTTTCTATCCCAGCATTGAGCCCTTGCAGTATAGCACATCATGGTGCAGACACGCTGTCTCAGGATGTCAGAGTCATCCATCCTCAAACCATTTATAAGGAGATCTTACCTGACCAAATGGAACTAGTTTCACTGCCTTCACATACCAAGAGAACTTTGACCCACTAGAGTCTATTGCCAAGTATGTCCTCCTCTTCTTTCAGTCCCTTGTGGCACTCTTCCACAAGGGACTGAAATCCTCCTCCATCTGGGTGTAACTGGGTTACAAGGGTTTCTAGTTTTTCACACCCTCTGTCCCACTGGTTCCTGAGGGGCCTCCAAAACCTAACTTTTCCTTTCTGCCTCAGTATGCCATCATGGAACCTTTCAGTTGTGCTACATTTTCTAATCCAGAAACTCTTTGAACCACTTGCCACGGTCAACCTCTGCCTTCCTGCTAGCCATCACATCAGCCAGGCATGTCAGTCAGCTGTGTGCCTGTCCGTCCTCTCTCCCTCACCTTCTATAGAGACAAGGGATTGCTCTGTCCAGACCTAGCCTTCCCAAGGTCATGTCGGCATTCCACCTTAATCCAGACATCCAGAATGCTCCAGAATCCTTCCACCACTCACCAAGGCTCTTCATCTACTATGGCAGACAGAACAAAGGCAACCAAATCTCCACTCAGAGACTAGCAGGATGGATCATGTGTACTATTTCCTTGGCCTATGAGATAGCTGGCCTTTGACTCAGCCTCACCAGAGCCAGAGCCACATTTATAGCCCCCCTCACAGGAATCCCCTGCAAGAAGACTGCAGAGCTGCCGCAGGGTCTGCACCCCTGACATTCACCAAGCACTACAGGGTAGACATCTATGCAAGGGCAGATAGCTCCTTTGGCAGAGCAATCCTTTCCTCTGTACTCTGGTAATGACATAAGTCCTCTGTCTTGAGGTAAGCTTGCTAGTCATCCATATGTGTGATACATAGAGACCATGAAGGAAGTCAGGTTGCTTGTCTGTATCTATTCTTTGAGTTGTCATGTGTGCATTCATTACAGCTCATCCACCAGCCCCACTTGGTGTTGTCCCTCTGATGATCACCCCCTTGCTTGCTGTGGGGACACAAGGTTGTGTGAATGGGTTGGCACAACGATTCCTCCCTCAGTCCTGGGACCTATGCTGGTCTCAGCAGAACTGAGAGAGAAAGGCAGGAGCCCTTCCCAGGTAACCTGGAAGAGGAAGGGACAGAGCTCCCACTCAAGTGAATGCTTAGCTATAGAAGCTTCCTGATGATGGGTTCAGCTCATATGGCTCCTCAAAGTACAACAGTTACTGGTAAGTATCCTGACTTCCTAGGAAAATAGGAAGCTACCTCACATTGAATTAGATTGTTACTCCGTCTAGCCCAGTATTGCCAGCAATGACTGACAATGACTTTCCTGAGTTTCAGGCAAAATACTTTTCTAGTCCTACCTAGAGATAGCAAAAATTAAACCCAGGTTTTTTTTTTTTTCCAAGAAAAGCAGTGAAGTGTGCCCCTACACTAACCAGTACTCTTTGTGGCCAATTTTATATTCAATTTGTCTGGTTTAGTTTAACTCTGGAATGGGGAACATGTGGACCTCTAGAAGTTGTTGGACTGTAACTCCATCAGCCCTTATATTAAGATAGCCTGCCGAGGGCAGTTTGAAGTTGTAGGTCAAATTATCTGGAGGGCCACACTTTTTCCGCTCCTGTGCCTTTGAAGCTTAAAACCATAATTTTAGACAGTGTTCTGCTCAGAAAAACTGTCCATATGCCAGACTTCTGTTAATGACTTTTGTTTTAGAACTCAATAACTTAACATCAAAGGATGTATCACAGTGATCCATAAACAATGTTTCTGAATTATAAAAATGTAGACAAAAACAGAGAAATGCAACCCTCCCCATTTTTTCCTGGACTGAGCTACTGCAGTGTCTATAAATGTAAATCCCCTACCCCTCACCAGAGGGCATTCATGTAATTCTGTGATTTTTCTTAAAAAACAAAATGGGGGCTGATTTAAGAGAAATTTAAGATTTCTCCAATTATAAAATGACGCATCATCAATGGAAGTGGTAGAATTTAAAAAAAACAAAAACCTCAGTTTACATCATGAATGACTCAACAATTATGACCTGCATTAGAGAAAACTCAGGACATGCATTTTAGTTCAAACTTGCCTTGTAATTATGTAAGCATGATTCATTTCTGGAATGCACATGCATTCTCTCAGTGCCACTTGAGAATATACCATGCATAACAATGCTTTGTCCATTGACTGACTGCTGCTGCATGTGTACAAACATGAAACCATGGAGGAAAAGGAGGTGGTGGTGGCAGCTCATGCAACAGGTGATGGAGTATTGGCAGCAATGCTTCCTGTTAGATAGGTGGGCTCTGCCATCTGGGAGTAGACATCCGTAGCAACTATAGAGTTCCTACAGTTTCTGTTGGGTATTTATTTCATGGGTCCAGATACGGCCTGCCATGGGCATTTACCCAGTCCACCTCAGAGCTTTTGGACTTGTTTGGAGAAAATGATCTCCGAGTGAGTCCGAAAGCTCTGAGCCAGCACAGGAGTTCTCTGAAACTGAGCAGAGAGCTGGCACACGCACCAAATTGTAACAGCTCCCTTCAACTGCACGTGTGCCAGCTCTCTCCCCCCCCCCCCCATTGCACGCATGCATTGGCTCTGAATACAGAGTGGGAATATGGAGCGGGAATACAGAAGAGAGGAGGGCGGAAGAGAGAAAGAGATGAAGACACTAAAAAAGGATAGAAGGTAAGAAAAATATAACATTTAAAATCTATTTTTAATTATGTGAGCCATGTCCCCAGGCTCCGACCCAAGCCTCAGCTGCCACACCATGCCTCCTCCATGGTCTACTCTGAGCAAGCCGCCACTGTCGAGCAGCTGCCATGCTTCCCCCCACAGCAGGGAGAGGCGAGAGGCGCCCTGCTCAGTCAGCCACAGCCCCATCCCTCACCTCCCCTTGCCTCAGAAAGCAGCCCTTACCACCCTCCTCGTGGCCCTCTCCCAACCCGGGCAGCTGCCCTGCGCTCCCCTCTCCGGCCACCTGCTCCCTCGGAAGCAGGGCAGTGATGAGGACTATAATTTCCATCATGCCCAACCAGCATGGCCAATGGAAGTTGTAGTTCAGCTCATCTGGACAGTACCAGTTTTGGCAAGGTTGCACTACAATATGGTAGTCATTAGCTCTGCATCCAAATACAGGCATTGTGTATTGTTCTGGGCTGACTTGGTTCAAATACTAAGAGTGGTATTAACAGTATTTATCCTTAGTATTTTTGCTTCATTCTTTGTAAATGCAAGTTGCAGTCATCAGCTGCATTATGCAAAATACTATATTTAGTTCCCTGGTTGTGTTGTAGCTATGTCCCTTGAATATGAACATGCGCTTCCCCACCTCATCTTGGACTTCTGCTGCAGCCCAGAGGAGCAGAGCAAACATTTTTTTAATTTTTAATTAATTTTTAATGTGTAGTGGGCATAGGGAATTCATTCATATTTTTTCAAACTATAGTCTGGCCTCCCAACAGTCTGAGGGACAGTGAATTGGCCCCCTGTTTAAAAAGTTTGAGGACCCCTGATTTATTTGGTGTGATTAGAGCCAAATTAATGTAAGTAATAATACAGTACATAAAAGTGGCAAAGGTTGGGGTTTTATTTTTAGTAGTTCTTCTGCCTTATTTATCAGTGTAGGTCACCTTTGCCTTTGATGTTTCTCTTTTTATGTACAGATAAAAGGAAAGCAGAGAGGCAGTGTGCAGTTAAGTCCTTATGGCCTACTTACTAAGCTTCCATGTTTCCTCATTGTGTTCCTTCCATGTTCCCTGTTCTTCTGTGAAGGAGAAGGAGAAGAAGAGGAAGAGATTAGAGCTGAAAAACCATTGGGAAGTCAGAATGCGCAGAGGCTAAATGATAAACTAGCATAGAATAGTATGAGATTGTGTCATACATGGTGAAGAAGTTAAGATGGAATCCTTAACTTACTATTATTGGAATTTTTATACTTAAGTGAATTGGTAAACACTTTAACTCTTCTCTTGAATCAAATGGTGTAGTTTTCTTAGACTACTGTTGAAAAATAATCTGCCTGCTCCAGTTACTAGCAATTTTTTTTCTACGGAACAGATTCTGGACTAAAGATAGATTACTACTACTGAAAATCTAAAGATTTAATTTACTTATTATAAATAGGTCTGAATATACATATAAGCATTCTAGATAAATTATTTAAAATATTTGAATTATGTTCAAGGCTGGTTAACAATCAATTAAATACTGTATTAAAATACAGCTAAAAATAAATTCTGTGCAAGGGCTAGAGTATTTTAAGCAGTGATAGAAAATATTTATGAAGTTTATTTGGGAATGGGAGAAGATGAGAACAGTATATTATTGGGTTTTTTAATTAGGAAAAATTTGTCAAGTGTACTTAAGGCAGCTCATTAAAAATAATGCAGGAACAATGAAGTAGAGATAGCAGCAGTTAGAATATATAAAGGAGGGCAGATTATGGAAACACTTGCTAGAATAAAATTTACTACACTGCCTCCCAAAAGGCAAACCCTGCAAGGGCCAGACAAACCTCTCCAGCTACTTCATTCCATAGCCTTGAAATCACAACTGAGAAGGCACTTTCCCCTGGGCCCACCTAAGTGGCAAAGGAACATGGTAAAGAGCTCTGTATTAGAACAGAGTTGTATTCAATGTGTTGTAAAAGGTTGGGGAAAATACAGGTATATATTAGGACAGGAGGAGAATAGTTTAATATTAGGTGATATTCTAGGATTGAATAAATGAAAAAGGAGGGATGTAACTAGAATGGATAAATTTTTACTATCTTTAAACTAAAGATGGACAGAGAAGCAAGTTGCTTCCAAATAGACAAAGAACTGGCAAGCTTCTAAACACAGAGAAAGGTTTTCTCAAATGCTTGGAAAACTAACTTGGAGATAACATTGCATTTGCATAGATAGAGAACGTATAATCAATCTAATCTTGATATTATGTGAAATATTAATTAAAGGTAGTTGCATGATTTAATGATTGCATTTAATCAAACACAACACTTATGAAGATTGTAGAAGGTCAGTTTTTATGTAAGAAGAACCTGATCATGTTGCCTAATACTGTTTGGGTGGCTAGGATGGGCATGAGATAGCCTGGCCTTGAATTTGGGGTGCCCCTTCTTCGAAATTCCTCACACATGCACTCTCTCTTTAGGTGATTCAGCCTACTCATGGACTAGTGGAGGGGCTTCAGTCCCTTCAGCTACTTCAAATTCATGTGTAATGGGGTCCACTTTCTTGCCCAACTCATACTAGTTAGACATAATCATTAAGAAGTGAGCAGAATAATGTGATCAGTTTAATTGAAAAGTTAAAAAATTAAAAAATGTTTGCTCCGCTCGCTTGGGCTACAGCAGAAGCCCCAGATGAGGTGGGGAAGAGCATATCCATATTCAAGGGACATAGCTACAATGTCCGCGATCATGCTGGGGGCAGGGGGAAGAAGGGCACGATCACACTGGGGTGGGGAAGATGGACGTGATTGTCCTTGTGCAGGGAAAGTGGGCACATCCGCAGCCATTCCCCTCCCCTCCCCTCCCCTCCTCCCTCAAGCACAACTGCAGTCGTGCCCGTCTTCCCTGCACGAGTGTGACTGTGATCACAGCCATCTCCCCACTGAGTATGCCTGCGCTGACTCAGAGCTTTTGGACTCACTCAGAGATCGTTTTCTTAGGCAGACTTGATAAATCAGCATGGCAGGCCGGTTCCAGTCCATGGGCCATAGTTTGAGGACCCATGCTCTTTACCATCAGTTCTTCTGTATGCCCAGCATCCTCTACAATGTGACTGATATAAACTGGGTAGAATTGGTGAGAGCTGAAGTGTGAGACCATGAGGGGATAGAAATGAAGTTTGTGACATAAAGACAGGATAAGGATGGACTTTTCAGTTTTTGTTTATGGGCTTTTCTCTTAGCATTTTTTTATCTTAAAGTGAGCCACCTTAAGGGATGGGCATTAATTTGCTATTGGTCAGGCCATGTTTCAGTAGCTATCTTAGGAAAGGGCAAATTATATTTGGTTTAGATCTACTTAGTTATTTAAATATAAGACAACTTTCTGGACCAAAAAAATGTGTTCAGGATGCTGTGTTTTGTTTTGTTTATTTTATTTTATTTTTGTCTTACTGTTAACCATCCCAAGACTTCGGTAAGGGACAGTCTTAAAAAAGTTTTAAATAAATCAATGACAGTATGACTATTAAAAATAATATTGCAAGTGTTGGAACCATCTAACATTTTAATAAGCACAAATAATAGAAATCAGAATCAGAGACTAGAGTTGGAAGGGGCCAAAGGGCAATCCGGTCCAGCCCCCTGCTCAGTGCAGGACTCCCAAGTTAAAACATCCCTCTCAGATGTTTGAATGCCTCTGCTGTGAGAGAGCCCACAATCTCCCTAAGTCATTGGTTCCATTCTTGTAGTGCTATAACAATCAGGAAAATTTTCCTGATATCTAACCAGAATCTGACTTTCTGCAGCTTGACCCCAGTATTCTGTGTCCTGCACTCTGGGATGATCAGGAGGAGAGCCTGTCCTTCCTCTTTGTGACAGTCTTTCAAGTACTTGTAGCATGCTATCATATCTCCCCTCAGTCTTCTCTTCTTGAGGCTAAAGATGCCCAGTTCTTTCAGTCTCTCCACACAGGGCTTCATTACCCTGGATCATCTGTGTTGCCCTCCTCTGAACTCTTTCCAGCTAATAAACAATATGCTATAATATAATTCAGCATGTATAAATAACATTGGCAAATCTGCAGAAATAAAGGAAGAATAAAGCAACTTATCCAAAAATGTATCATTAACAGCATTTGAAATAGGTTTTTTAAGCTTCTATGAATACTATATCTTGCAAACAGCACTCTCTCAGTTCTTGTGTAGAACTGAGGCTTTTGCCTTGAAAGAAAAGGAAGCGTATTAAGCTGGTGATTTCCTTTTTTTTTTTTTTTCTTCTTTCTTCCCCCGATCCCCAAGTCACGGCCAATCCATTTCTGAGGAGAGGCTTCTTCTAGGTGAGCCTTCTCAGGAAGTTAAATTTAGGTATCACCAGGCCCAGGATAAATGAAACACTATCTTCAGGGGAGGCAAGGCCTATGAAATGGAACTGCTGCTTGCAATGAGT
>NW_025335275.1:509205-534845 GCF_004798865.1 Varanus komodoensis
TCTTTTTCTGTTCTTTATTTCTATAAGTCTTTGAGTTTTCCCTCTTTTTTTCAGTGCTTTAAACAAGAGAGAACTTTGGCGGGGGGTGGGGGAGGAGTTCTCTTGGCTTCTTTTGCTACAGGATGTCTCCAACATAGAAACATAGAAAAAAAGTGAGTTACAAGGATCCTTCCGGATCTTGAACATCCTCACTGATGGGGCCTCAATCTTGGAAGCCCATTCCACATCCTAGGTGTTTTAACTGTTACAAACTACTTCCTGACATCCAACCTGAAGCCCGGTTCCTTGAGCTTTGCACCATTGGAATGCATCCTGCCCTCCTTTGCAGAGAAGAACAGGTCAATGCCCTCCTCCACATGTAATCCCCTCAGATACCTATAAGTTGCTAAAAGTTCCTCTCAGAGTCTTCTCTTCTCCGGGCTGAAAAGACCCAGTTTCCTCAATCTCTTCTCATATGTCATCCCTCCCAACCTGGCTACTATTCTTGTGGCCCTGTGCTGAACTGATTCTAACCTAGCTATGTCTCTCCTGTAATGTGGAGCCCAGAACTGGATGCAGTACTCCAGTTGTGGGTGCACCAGCATCTTATAGAGCAGTACTAATACCTCTCTTGATCTCTCCAGCCACATGTCCCCCATCCTGTACCGGTGCCACCTATTCCTGTGTCGCAGTTGCAAAACCTTGCACTTATCCACATTGAATGACATCCTGTTCTCCCCCACCCACTTCCACAACCTTTCCAGATCCTTCTGGATCTGGATCACATGCTCCTCAGTTGTGGCCACTGTCCCCACTTTGGTATCATCTGTGAATTTAGTCAACATGCTGGTTATTCCCTCCTCTATGTCATTGATAAAAAGGTTGAACAGAATTGGTCCCAGAAATGATCCCTGGAGGACTCTACTCACCACCAGTTGCCATCCTGATGATTCCCCACCAGTAGTCATCCTCTGCTTGTGGTCTGTCATTCATGCCCTAATCCATCAAATAGTGCATCGATCTATCCCAAAGCTCAACAATTTCTTGACCAGAATATCATGCAGCACTTTGTCAAAGCCCTTGCTGAGATCCAAGTAAACCACATCCACTGCATCCCTTCTGTCATGCCACCTTGAGACCATCTGGCAGGATCTTATGGAATCCATGCTGTGTGGCTGCCAACTTCCCTTCCCTATCTAGGGTTTCTAGAGCTTTCCCTATTATCAGCTTTTCCATCATCTTTCCCAGAATGGACATAAGGCCTGTAGTTCCTGATACCCCCTCTGCTTCCCTTTTTGAAGATTGGAATGACTGATGCCAGACTCCAGTCCTCCGGATCATCTCCCATTTTCCATGAGGCCTGAAAAATTTTGGCCAATGGATGCAAGAGCACCCCTGCCAATTCCCAAAATACCCTCAGATGTAGCCCATCAGGGCCCAGTGCCTTTGTAACATCCAGGGGCCTGAGGAGTTCCTCAACTTCTACTGAGGTGACTCCAATTTGTGCCCCCATAACCCCAAACTCATCTAGCCCCCCAGGTAGAACTCCTCCAACCATCTTTGGGGGGAACATTGAAGCAAAATAAGCATTTAACATCTGTGCCTGTTCCCTCTCAGTTATAAGATCCCCTTTCTCCCTTTTAAGTGGTCCCACCAGCTTTCTCCCATTCCTCTTCCTATTTACATGTAGGTAGAAGCCCTTTTTGTTTCTGCTCATTATCAGCCTTAATGTTGTGAGGATTCCTTCGGCATCATGCTGCCTCTTCCTGGTAAACCCCTTTGCCCATTTACCCCAGTGTCCATTTCCTGCGGAGGTCCCTCTTCCTTCTAATCCCTCCTACCACCTCTCTTCATATTCATGGCAGTGCCCTCTTACACCTCCCCACTTTGGTAATCCGCATTATCATTAAGGCTTGACCTCCAGGAGATCTGACAGAGGAAAAATGAAATAAGAACAGTGATTCACAGTAGAGTTCTCCAGACACAAACTTGTTAATAGAAGACCCCTCCAACTTTAATCAAAAGATTTCAACAGTTCTAACTGAGAGTTTGTGACATCCAGACAAAAGCTGATGCCTTTGCTCTAGTGGCACAGATTCCCTTACAGCAATCAGCCCATCACACAATGCAGCAAATGGAAGCCAGTCGCAGCAGATCTCCCCACAAAGGGGAGGCATCTTCATCTCAGTTCCTGCCTCACCTAGAACCAGTCTGGACTTCAACCTAGAGATTTTTGTCAGGGCACATAAAGAGCCCACATTTTGTCCGAGGAACCCTCGAAACCAAAACATCCTCAGGGAACATCCTCAGTGAAGTTCAGGGAACCAAGGTTCAATTTAGATGCCAGGAAGCACTTCCTGACAGTTAGGACCCTGAGGGTATGGAATGGGCTTCCCCGGTTGGTGGTTGAGGCCCCATCAGTGAGGGTGTTCAAGGATAGGCTAGACATGCACATGGTGGGCATGTCATGAGTGGAGCTGGCAGGAGCCGGGGGTCAGACTGGATGGCTTGGGAGGCCCCTTCTGACTCGTTCTGTTTCTATGTTTCTATGTCCTAAGAAGGACAGACCTGAGAAATCTAAGCATCAGCACAGGAAGTGGGATAAAGTGCCTTGCTCTGAATGGAGTGCTGTGCCTATCTTGCTACCAACTGAACCTCCGAGCTGCCAGTCGGTTATGCAGGTGACACCTCCAGCGTAAACCCCACAGATTACAATCTTGGCACACTCCAGTCCCGAACGCTCCAACCCCTTGGCTCAAGCTTCAATTTCTGACAGAGAGATCTACGAATCTCCACTCCAGTCGGGACCCAACCACCTGCCTGCAAGATCTCCAACTCCTACACCTGGTGGGCAGTCATCCCCAGAAGGCTCTCCAAGGGCCCCTTAACGCACATCGACCCTCTTACCACCCCAGCCTTCCGCACTGCAGCCATCGCAATATTGGGTACCATTGCCTTATGGAGAATTCAACCTTGAGCATATGGAGCGACCGTATCCATGGGATTTCTTCCCCCCATGCAGATACTACCCACCACCACCACCATGTCCACATCCTTCGACCCCTCGTTTGGTGTCAAGGGGCACCCATCAACATCGGCTCACTCATTCACCAACGTCTCCCGGTGGGTCCTCATCCAGTCCACCATATGAATGCGACTCAGATTTGGAGACTCTCAACAAATCTCCACTTCTCCTGATGCCATTATTTCCACACAAGGTCCCGGTTCTCCAGGCAATTCCCAGGGTCGTTTCTCCGTGCTGCTCGCAGGCAATGACCCACACCTGGCTGCTTCCAAACCACCCCCATCTCACTTTGAGATGGCTAGAGGCTATGTTCAAGGTTTGAAAACATGACATCCCCTTTCTGCTGAAACATCCTCAGCCAAACTCTATCATCATCTAGTCTATTCAGGGCAGACAGTCCAGAGAACACTCCAAACCAGCTGATAAGAAGGATCGTAAGATTGACATGATGTCTCACTGAACCTATACCGCAGTGGGACTTGGTCTTCCCATCTCCAATTACAAGGCCACGGTGGCCTGTTAACAGTATTTTTTATGCAGGAGATTGAGTCCCTCGCTGCATTTCTCCTGGACCAGCAAAGGGAGCTGGCCTGCATTTTCATCGGAGAGGTAATGCAACTCTCAAAGCAACAACTTAACATGGTGAGACATTATGTCGATTGTGACTCTAGGGCTCTTGTTGGTGCCATGAAACTTTGTTGCCATGCCTGGTTGAGAGCAGGCAACCTCCCTCTTGAAACCAAACAGAGGGTTGAGAATATGCCATTCGACAGCTCCGGCTTGTTCAACGCGAAGACTGATGACAAGTTGGAGCATATTCAGAAGTCTCAACTGACTGCGTGTCAGATGGAATACCCGTCTCAACCCTGACGTAAGTGGCCATGGAGCAGAACTCAGTACTACTTCCAACCCTACCACCAGCTGTACCCCACTGGATGTCAGCAGTTTGTCCAAAGACAACCCCAAAACTGAAGAAAGAACGTGGCACTCCACCAACAGCCTAGGCACCAAGTGGATGCTGACAAGCGTCTTCAATGATGGAACATGTGAACCTTTCCTCTATCCTATAACCCACCTTCCTCTTTCTCTTTTGGGGATCAGCTGCAAAACCGACTCCCCATCTGGGAGTCCATCACATCTGATAAATGGGTTCTTACCATTGTACCGCACGGATATAAAATCGAGTTTGAAACTGTGCCACCTTCATGTCCGCTCCGATATACAGCAGCCTCTCCAGCCCTCCTGGAAGATGTCACCAAGCTGCTTCGTAAGAGAGCGATTCGTAAACTTCATTGCTTCGAAGGACTGCACAGTTTCTACTCCAGGTACTTTACTGTACCGAAGCGAGATGGTGGGCTACACCCCATTCTGGACTTACGTGGGGTCAATAAATATATTAAAACAAAAAAATTCAGAATGACCACGCTCCAGAACATACTTCCGTTGCTCAGGAAAGAGGATTGGTTCACATCCCTGGACTTAAAAGACTTACTTCCACATCAGCATCCCATCCTGCTCACAGGCACCTCATTCAGTTCACTGCAAATGAGATCTTTGCAGTTGTGGTTTAATCGCAGTTTTCATCCAGACCGCTATTGACTGAACCAGATATTATAACCTCTGAACTCAGTTCTCTGAAGTCTGTCCTGGTGGACTATTGATACCAATCTCTCCTACGGAGTACTATTTCATGCACTAGAACCAACCATGACGCTGTATACCAACGCTTCCCTGACTGGATGGGGTGCCCACTGCACGTCTCTTTGGACTCAAGGCACCTGGCATGGAAACAAGACCACCAGGCATATCAACTAACTGGAATTGATGGCAGTCTTCAAAGCACTGCATTCCTTTCAAACCATCCCACAAGTCCTCACGGTCCAGATTGCATCGGACAACATTGTAACCGTGTTCTGTATAAGCAAGCAGGGCGGAAAGTGGTACCGTTAGCACACCTTGCTCTTTGCATGTGAAACTGGTGCATTGCCCACAGGATCACTCCTCAAGCTGCCCAACTCGCAGGTATCAACAACGAGGAAGCCGACTCCCTCAGCAGGCACATGTCCACGACCCACAAGTGGGAGCTAGATTGACAAGTCTGTCACCATCTGTTTCAACTCTGGGGAACATCGACCATAGACTTGTTTGTGACTCAAGACAACTCTGTCTGCAGGACATACTGCTCCAGAGCGGGCATCAGTCTGGACTCGACTGGGGGACGTGCTCATGATTTCATGGGAGAACGAATTCTTCTATGCGTTCCCAGCAATAACACTAATAACGAGGACTATAGCCAAGATCCAACAAGACAGTGCCCACGGAATTCTCATCACACCTTGGTTGGCCTGTCAGCCCTGGTTCCCAACTCTTCTTCAGCTATCACACAACAACTTCCTTCATCCACCTCAAGTACATCACCTTCTCTCTCAGGAGCAAGGTGCTATACAGCATCCAGATCTGCAATCCCTAAATCTCACTGCCTGGCTCATACACTGACTGTTTCTCTGCCCTCATCCTCGAAATCGTCTCCTTCTTCTTTGGTACCGGCAACCCCTTCGGATTCGACACAGGCACCTTCTTTGGGATCGACATCTGCATAATCTGCAATTACTTCCACAGCATCAGTAACTTCTAAGCCTCTGCTACTCTTAGTCCTGGGACCAATGTCTGCTTCAAACCCGACAGATTTTCACCTGGACATTCAGTTCATTCTTCAATGCTCCTATAATGTCAAATGGAAGTGCTTCACCTTCTTTGCTGCTGCTAAACAATTTCTACCTCAATCTGCCACCATTGAGAACATTCTACAATTCCTACTCTCGTTACACCATGAGAGTCTCAAACCTTCCTCCATTAAGGTGTATTCTGCAGCTATCTCGCATCCTCAAGGATGCATTGGAGGTTCGTCTGTATTCTCTCACCACCTTGTACATCGATTCCTACAAGTACTACAAAACCTGCAACCTCCTATCAGATTGGTGGTCCTCACTTGGAGCCTCTCTGTCATTTTACAGGCTCTTACCAAGCCTCCATTTGAACCACTGGCTACCACAGATCTCTACCTTCTCTCTTGGAAGACAGCCTTCTTAGTTGCTATCACATCAGCCAGAAGAGCTTGCAAACTGTGCATCCTTCGTGTCGTTCCACTGTACCTCAATTTCCACAAGGAGAAAGTAGTCTCCATACTGACCCAGCCTTCCAGCCTAAGGTTGTGACTCCCTTTCACCTCAACCAAGACATTGTTCTACCGGCTTATTTTCCTGCTCTGTCGACATCGATCGAGCACTCTCTATGCAGCCTGGATGTCCGCAGATGTTTAGCCTTTTATTGATCCCAAACTGAGTCATTCAGGAAAACCAAATGGCTTTTCGTCAAATCCTCAGAACATGACAAGGGAGCTCCTATTAGTACTTAAAAACTTTCGAAATGGATCGTTAGGACGATTGAACTGTCCTACTCCTTTCCAAACTGGACTTATCTGTTACTCCAAAAGGACATTCCACACAAGCTGTTCTTCTTCTGCCCTCCATGTGGGCATTCCTCTCCAGGATATCTGCAGAGCAGCCACATGGTCTACTCTGTGCTCATTCACGAAGCACTACCACTTAGACGTCAAGGCCAGACAGAACTGCTCCTTTGGTTGCGCCATCCTATCCACAGTTCTCCAGTGATGACACCATCCCACCTCTGGGTGTGGTAAGCTTGTTAGTCACCCATATATGTGTGATGCACAGAGACCACAATGAAGAAAGGCAGGTTGTTACCTGTAACTGCTGTTCATCCAGTGGTCATCCGTGCAGTCGCACAACCTGCCCACCGGCCCCACTAGGTGTTGGTGATTGGGTATTCTAGGTGTATATTTGTTCCTATGTTTTTCCTTATGGAGCAGGGTTCAATATCGGTCAGCTCCACCTGGGAGTGAACGAACAGTCTTCAGCTGACTGGCGAGAGGGCAGGCACTCCAGCCATTTATGCTATGGGGAGGGGGGGTGCGGAGTTCCCGCCAAAAACCATTACATCTTAAATCTTCCTGGCAACAGGCACTGCGCAGGCACAGCACCCATATATGTGTGCATGCATGGATGACCTCTTGAAGAATGACAGTTACAGGTAAGCAACCTGCCTTATTCATTCGGTAAGGATTCCGTCATCCTTTGGTCAGGTTCTTCCTAAAGTTTTTCACAGAACACAAGAGCTGGTTCTCTTTTTCTTCTGCCCTAATCTTTCTCACCTGTAACTCACTTATGAGTCTGGCACAACTTGGCAGTTAGGAACATAAGTAAAAAATATAACTAGTGAAGCTTGATATTCCTGTTTCCTGTTTGGTTGTTTGCACTCTACAGCGTAGGGAAAGTAGTCCTCCCATACCCACCCTTGCTAGGTGATTCAAAGCATGTACATTTTTCAGCCTATAGATTAAAAAAAAAAGACTCCCCTTAAATCACACATACCACAGCATACCCCATCAAAGCTGTGAGTGCCTCAGCACTATTTCTCTGCTACCACTCCTTTAATGGTTTTCTACAAGGCAGGAGTTGGTCCTCACATCACACATTCATTAAGTGTTCTTAACTGAACAGAGATTTTATTTTGGCATCCTTGGCCAAAAGAGCCTTCAAATACAGAGTATTACAACAGGTTTTTCCTTCAAACAGCTGTGCTCACTAAGAACTTCCATTCCAATTCAATGCACAGGAAACATTTATACTGCAACCCATGGGCACTCTCATTAATTATGTTTTTCCAAAGGGAGTGTGCTGATCCCTACAAGATGGTGGTTTACTTTTGTCACTCCAGTTGTCTCTAGATTTACATACTCCTTTGTTTCTGGCTTCTCAGTCACTGCTCTGACTAAAAGCTAGGCTACAAAAAGAACTGGCTGGGAGGAATCATAGAAAAGTAGAGTTGGAATGGACCATGAAGGCCATCAGGTCCAACCCCATGCTTTTGCAGGACACCAGGTTACACCATCCCACGCAGATGGCTGGCCAGTTTCTTTTTTAATGTCTCCAGTGTGGGAGAGTGCACCACCTCACTAGGCAGCTGGTTCCACTTGGGGGTGGGGTGGGGAGATGGCCGCAATCGTGCTAGTTGGGGGGGGGGGGGGGAGATAGGAGGTGGGGAGACAGCCATGATCACAGTTGCTTTCATGCAGGGAAGGCATGTGCGATCAGAGGCATGCTGCTGCAGGAAAGATGGGCGTGATCTCGGCCATCCCCCCCCCCAACCAGCACGATCGCGGCCATCTCCCCACCCCACCCCCGAGTGGGGAGATGGCTGCGATCGTGGTGGGGACTGGGGGGAGATGCCCAAGATCGCACCCATCTCTTCCTCCCCCAGTGTGCCGTTTGCACCCATCTCTTCCTCCCCCAGTGTGTCCGCGATCACGCCCGTTCCCCCCCCCCCACCCGCCAGCATGCCAGGATGATGGGCGCCTGCAGGGATGACAGGCGCGTGCAGGGATGACAAGCGTGTTCTCGGTCATGCTGGGGGGAGGGCGGGAAGATGGCCCTGGTTGTGCTTGGGGTGGGTGGGTGGGGGATCTTTGTTGTCGTCACTTTGCTTCACATTTTTCTGATTTAAAAAATGGTTACAGAACGGATTAACCTTATTTACATTGAACCTTATGGGGAAATTTAACTTGGGTCACGACCAATTTGGGTCACGACCAGAGTCCTGGAATGGATTAAGTTCGTGAGCCAAGGTACCACTGTATCTGGACACCCTTCTCTTTCTCATGTCTTTTGTTCTGGATGTATCTGAAGAAGGCTTTCTTGTTGTGCTCAGCATCCCTTGCTATTCTCAGTTAATTGCCTGCTTTAGCCTTCCTGATTCTATTCCTGCAATTCCTTGCTATTTGTTTATATTCTTTCTGTGGTGCAGCCCTGCTTTGACCTCTACATGTTCTTTTTTTGTTTGTTTGTTTGTTTGTTTGTTTCAGGCTGTCACTTAATTTTTTGTGGAGCCACATGGGCTTCCACTGCTGTCTTCTACACTTTTTTCTTGATGGAATTGTTCATAGTTGTGCTTGGAGAATCTTCATTTTCAAGATTCCCCACCCCTCTTGGACACTTTTCCCCCTAAGGATGTGTTGCCATGGCACTTTGCTTATCATTTTTCTGAGTTCATTAAAGTTGGCTTTCTTGAAGTAGAGGATGCCTGTTGGGCTCCAGTTTCCCTTTGTCTCCTTCATAATTGAGAATTCAAGTATCGCATGGTCACTTTCCCCCAGAGTTCCCATGGTTGTTATTTTGTCCACCAGGCCATTCCTGTTAGTATTAAATTGAGGATAGCTGATCCTCTTGTACCTTCCTCTAGTTTCTGCTGGAGAAAGTTGTTGGCAATACACTTCAGGAATCTCTTGGAGGGGCCATGCTTGGCAGAATTTGTCTCCCAGCATATATCAGGGAAATTGAAGTCCACCATGATGACCATATCATTCTTCTTGGAAATGCTGGCAAGTTGCTTTTCGAAGGTTGCATCCTTGCCCTCTTTTTGACTGAGTGGATGGTAATATATGCCAATAACTATGTTTTTCTTTTTCTTTTGCTCCCTTTAAATTTAGCCAGATGTGTTCCATGGAGCTACTAGTTTCCTCTTCTTGAATTTCTCTGCAGATATATGTGTCTCTATAGTGCAACTCCATCTCCCCTTTTTTCCTTTCTGTTTCTCTTAAACAGGTTGTATGCATCAATTGTAGAGTTCCAGTCATATGAGTCATCCCACTAAGTTTCAGTTATTCCTATAAGATCATAATTATTCTCATGTACTATGAGCTCACGTTTGTGTTGTTTCCCATACTCTGGTCATTGGTGTAGAGACATTGAAGTTCATTCTCACTGTGTCCTGGTTTTCTTCCTACATTTTTTGGAAGCCACAAGAGGCCAGCAAAAAGCTTAGCTGAATGTTCATTGCCTGCCCTGGGCAGTGGGAGAATTTAACCCACAATGGATGTCTTCTGTGCACCTAATCAGAATGAATCTTCTGTACCAAACTTTCCATTCTGTTACCCTGAAATCTGCCCACTTCTGATCAATGGCAGTTTAAGGAATGACAATGTCAATGGACACCATGGTGCATTCATTAAACACAACTGTTGTGTGCACAGATTGGATACACAGACTAGCATCCTTGTGGTGAATAACTAATTTTCCTTCATTTGAGCCTTCCTACAATTTCAAATACTCATGTGCAATAAAAATTAGTCAAAATTCCAAAGCATTTTGTAAGTAAAGATAAATCTACACACTCTTCCTATTATACTTTCCTTATTGCATGATGTGGAATATTTCTTGCTGGTTCGGTGAGATTTGTCACATTCTCCCTCTCTTTTCCTGCACCCCTAATATAGGAATGTATATAAAGACTTGCGTCAGATTGAACTTGCCTGTGATTCACAGGAAGATGTGGACAGCTGGAAAGCCTCCTTTCTTCGTGCTGGTGTTTACCCTGAGAAAGATCAAGTAAACAGTCCTTTTCCCCCATCCTTTAACAGGAAGGGAGGGGGGTTGTAGAAAGTCCACCGTGAGTACCAACATGCCAGGAATTGCCTGGCAGGTTTTGTTGCTTCTGCTGGGAGTTACTTTTGCCTTAGGTTCGTAGCTCAAGCAAGGAGTTATCTTATGGAAGGTTATGCTGAGTGCTTAAAATGCTGGTTACAGGCTCTGTCATGTTGGGCACCATGTCCTGAACACAGTGGTTTGTATTACAAGTTTTTATAGAGTTTTCTTGAAAAGTTGGAAGAAACTATTTTCCTCTGGGTCACCACCAACTGAAGGTAAGGCAGTAACAATTTAGATGTGAAAAGTAGTCTTAATATGAGTACAATGAAGGGATTCACAGGGATGAGCTCAGAAGGCCCAGCCAGGAACTCCCAAGTTGTGTGGGGTATGGCAGCAGCACTTGGTTGCCATCTTCTAAGGTTTGGGAGGAAAGCTTGGCATGCTCAGTCTAGGGCATGACAAAAGAAAATGGTCCTTTCATATTGTATTACTAATTGCATTGCTAATGTGCAGTTTTCTTCCCTACAGGTGGAAAATGAAGATGGGGTTCAGGAGAACACCTTTTCCATGGATCCTCAGTTGGAGCGCCAAGTGGAAACTATCCGCAATCTAGTTGACTCATATGTTGGGATCATTAACAAGTCCATTCGAGACCTTATGCCAAAGACAATAATGCACCTAATGATAAACAATGTGAGTACTGGATGGGTAGAGTTTTATAGGAGGTGAGGCAGGGAGCTCTACCAACCTATAGACATTGTCCATCAGTTCCACCTCAAGTTTGTGTCCACTGAAGTTGAACTTCAAGTCAATTTGAAGATTTCCTGATCTTATGCTATCTTGGCTGCAATTAAACTTATGCATGTTTCTCAACAAGATGCACAAGACTGGTTTTAGATGAGATGGAGATGTCTGGAGAACAAGTAGTCTTTTGGGCTTTGTTCTTTCATTTGGTTATTTTTAATGGCATTGCATTTCTATTTTAGCAGTTTCTGTTTTAAGAATGGCAAAGAATAATCATTTTAGAAACCAAATATAAACCTTACGTCAACTGTAAATTCAATAACTCTGACCACAGGCAAGCTGTTGTCTCTGTTGTTATCACAGTGATAATATTGACTCTTTTACCAAGCTACTGTAAATCTTTGGATTCTTGAATGCATTATACATCTATATTATGAACAGACAGAATTTCACATATAAATTTATCTATTAATAATTATGCTTCAGTTAAATAATTTTATATAGAATTCATGTATTAACCATGGCTTCAAGTTGTAAGTTTACTTCATGAATTGCCATTCAAAATGTTATAAATAGAGGCTAATCTCAATTAATGTTTTGTGCTTCTTTTATCACACAAATTAGCAGGTCAAACTATTTTCTAGTATGCCATTTTTGTTTAGGAATTCAACCGTAGGGAGGCACTCTCTCTGCACACTCACACAAGATATTTTCAGCTGATTTGTTTGGACAAACTTGTAATCTAATCAAGTAGAATTAAAGCAGCATTAGAAATATTCTTGTATAATAAGGGACTTTTCCCAGAATGTCTAATTGAGGGATATTGCTACTAAATGCAAAGGAAATTTGCCTCAAAACCCAATATCCTTTGGACAGTGGCCAGAAGCAAGAATGTTATTCCCCCTCGCTACTGCAGATAAAGCTTATGACCAGAGCTGAGATCTAGGTTTGGTTTC
Source organism: Varanus komodoensis (assembly GCF_004798865.1). Taxonomy (NCBI): domain Eukaryota; kingdom Metazoa; phylum Chordata; class Lepidosauria; order Squamata; family Varanidae; genus Varanus; species Varanus komodoensis. Next base: position 521,412 of record NW_025335275.1, read on the forward strand.
TGACATTACCACAGCCTGAATAAATCAGACCCCTATCATATTTGGAAAGCATGACCATTTTTGTGTCACCTATCATTCTTCACTCACATAGACCAAGGATTTCATCCACTCCGAGCTGCTGGCCTACCTATATTCTTCAGCAGACCAGAACAGCCTGATGGAGGAATCTGCAGACCAAGCACAACGTAGGGATGACATGTTGCGAATGTACCATGCTCTGAAGGAAGCTTTGCATATAATTGGAGACATCAGTACCAACACAGTTTCCACACCAGTTCCTCCTCCTGTGGATGACACGTGGCTGCAGTCAGGGGGCAGTGGGCATAGGTGAGTTAGAGTGTGCTAGTTACCCAGTTTTGATTGACTGTCTGACTGACTGACTGAACAGTGCCTTGCAGGAGTATTCACCTCCTTTTGACTTCTTCACATTTTATTGGAATGGAAAAGGATTTAATTGACATGGTTATCACTTGATCTACATAAAATACACATCATTGTAGGGACTCAACATATTTTATGGTGGCAAAAACTCTAGGTAAACAGAAACACACTGGCATTTGTCATTTGAAGATGTATTCACCCCCTTTGCTATAATATGCCTAAATAAATTATGGTGTAACCCATTGCCCACAAAAGTCACATACTATTGAATGGAGCCCACCTGTGTATAACTCCAATGGTTTCTGGAAGGCCCCAGATTTTTTTTGAAAAAATACCATGAAGACTGAAAACCCCAGGAAATATCAAAACAATTCCAGATAAAGTAGTCCATGGAATATTTCCTACCAGTCCCAGGGCGGGGGGGGGGCACATCCCGCTTGCTGTGGACTGGCGCAAGGGCTGGCTGTGCTCCATCACCTCTTCCTTGGTTGGCATCGCTTTCCAGTGTGCTAGTGCCCTAGTGGCCCTGGCACACTGGGGGCTGGGCGGGGGGGCGGCTTAGTGGGAGCCATGCTGTACTGATTTCAGTATTTGCTACTTTTGTTGGCATTTTTTGTTGCTTGGTTTCTGGTTGCTTTGGAGAATTTTCATTTTTTGATATTGTCTTTGGCAACTAATACATGAAATACTGTATTATGTGTATGCTGCTTTTTGTTTCTGCCTCAGCGGTCCCCAAGGTGGTTTTCCTGTTTTTGCTGGTCCCCAGCTGTGGAAAGGTTGAAAACCACTGATATAGACTGTGATATGAAACCAGCTGATAATGTTGGGCTGGATCATAGACTTCTTCACTCTCCATTGATCAAAGAGAAGCCTATGAGTACCAGCCCAGAAATGATAATAATCTCAGATTTACAATTGGACAGCAGAATGGTTAAACTTGGTACTGGAAACTCATCTGAGATATGTACATCACAAACTGTTGTAATGGATGACATGGAAATGGAACCAGAGATGGAGGCACCAATGAGGACAAGGAAGTTGACTCTGATAAGGTCACCTCCTGCAATGGAAAGGAAGAACTATAATCTCTCTGTTATAAGTGAAATATCTCTTACCGACCTGGAAAGGATGCCAGATGAGAAGCATCACATCTTTACTGAGGAACTTACAGAAGGATGACAAAACTTGATGAGAATTCAGCTTAGTACAGACTCTGGTGATGCCATAGTAACATAGTCCCAAAGCCCTGATCCTCTCCCCTCACTTTTCCAGTGCAGACAAGTTTCTGGGAGGGGGGGGGGCTGAACCATAAGTACAGTTTAGGGGACAAGTAGCCAGAGAGCAGCACTTGTGAAAGGGATCTCGGGGTGCTGGTTGACTGCAGGCTCAACATGAGTCAGCAGTGTGTTGCAGTGGTCAAGAGGGTGAAGACCACCATAGCCAGAAGTGTGGCTTCTAGATCGAGAGAGGTATTACTACCACTCTATACGACTCTGGTGCGCCCGCAACTGGAGTGTTGTGTTCCGTTCTGGACCCCTCATAACAGAAAGGATATAGCAAGGTTATAGCAAGGTGAGGCAAGACTGAGGAAACTGGGTCTTTTCTACCTGGAGACGAGGAGACTCTGAGTGGATCTGTTGGCAACATATAGGTATGTGAGGGGGTGTCACACAGAGGTGGGGAGAGACCTGTTCTCCCCTGCAGAGGAAGGCAGGACGTGCTCCAGTGGAGCAAAGCTCAGGGAACCAAGGTTCAATTTGGATGCCAGGAAGTACTTCCTGACAGTTAGGACCCCAAGGGCATGGAATGGGCTTCCACGGGAGGTGGTTGAGGCCCCATTAGTGAGGGTGTTCAAGGATAAGCTAGACATGCACATGGTAGGCATGACATGAGCAGGACTGGGTAGAGCCAGGGGTCACACTCCATGGCCTGGGAGGCCCATTCTGACTCACTCTGTTTCTGTGTTTCTGTGATTGGTCTTGAGTGAGACCAATAAGTTGAGTGGGAGAAGAGAGGGTACTTTAACACCAGGATGGGTTCAAGTCGCTCGCTTCCTGGTTTGCTTGTATCCCAGAGGCTCTTGACGAGCTGGAACAGATTGCTCTGATGTGCTGTGCTTGGCTAGGAATCAGTAACCGGAAATTCATATCCTAGATAGAGATAATGTTACTTAAGGTAAGATGTAGTGTTCATGGCCATCTTACAAATACTGTTCCAATGCAAACATGAGTCAAATGGGGCTGCATTCTGGCCCCGCTTATATTTAACCTCTACATTATTTCAGTGATGGGTGGGTTAAACCATACCAATTTTCACCCTCCAAAAATTGTGGTGGGGGCACATAGTATTTTATTATATGCAGACAATGCAGGTATTATATCAGGGACTCCAACTGGGCTTCCCAGTTGGAAGAGCATCCAAAATTTTGTGCCCATGTTACCATAGTTTCCTTAACCTGTTCATCTTCCATTTTCCTGTCAAGTAAGAAGTCATATAATCTTTTAATCATTTTTTCATCTGATTTAAGCATTACTTGATCAAACACTGTTAAGTCCTTATAAAACCCCCATGTTTTACAGTCTTTAGCATATCTCAATTGCATCTGCACCTTATGCCACCAAGAAATATTAAATCCCTGTTTTTGTGTTTTTTGATCTAACTTCAGGCCTCCATCCTTATCCAAAATATCATCGTATCTTATGATCCCTTCAAAGTCCAGAGCATTTGGAAACACAAAAGCTTCCATAGGTGAAAGCCATCTTGGTAGTTTATTATACAATTTTAGCTTTAACTTTTCCCACACCGACATTAATGATCTTCTGATAAAGTGACTCAAAAAAGACCCATGTGACCTAGCCTTCTCATACCACATATAAGCATGCCAGCCCATTTGCAAGTCATGACCTTCGAGATACAAAATTCTCTTATTTCGCAAAGTTATCCATTCTTTTAGCCAAGTTAAAACAGACGCTTGGTAGTACAACATCCAATCAGGAAGACCAAAACCACCGTTCTTTTTTGCTTCCTGGAGTATTTTTAATTTAATCCTTGGTTTCTTCTTTCCCCAAATAAATCTTGAAATTTGGAAGTTTAAATCATCAAAAACATTTTTATCAATTTTTACGGGAATCATTTGGAATAAAAACAAAAGCTTATGTAGTATATTCATTTTAACAAGTGCTATTCTTCCCATCAAAGATAATTGTAAATTGGCCCATGCTTCCAGATTGCCCTTAATATCCTTCAATAGTCCATCATAATTTTCTTCTTTCAAAGTAGTACACTTGACTGTAAGATATTTTCCCAAATACTTAACCTTTTTAACAATCTGCAAATCTACTTGTTCCTGGAGCCTTTCTTTCTGTTCTTGTATAAGATTTTTAACAGCTTCATTTTTTCTTTGTTTATTTTCATCCCCGTAACCTCACCATATTCTTCAATCCGTTGAAGGAGTTTAGGCATTGTTACTAAGGGTTCCTCCATTATTAAAACCAAATCATCTGCAAATGCTTGCAATGTATAACTTTCATCCCTAATTCTAGTACCTTTAATGTCCTCGTCATCCCTGATATTTCTATTCAACACCTCTAGAATCAAACTAAACAACAGAGGTGACAATGGGCATCCTTGTCTTGTACCCTTTTGTATCTCTATAGTCCTTGTAAGTTCTCCATTACTTAAAATCTTAGCCGACTGTCTTTGGTAAATACGTGATATCGCATTCATAAACTTTTCACCAAACTCCATCTGAGCCATCTGTTGCTTCATAAATTGCCAATTAACCTTATCAAAGGCTTTCTGAGCATCCATAAACAGTAAAGCCATTGGTTTTTCCGTATGTATCTCATAATATTCTAAGATATCCAAAATAGTTCTCAGATTATTCTTCATTTGTCTTTTGGGCAGAAAGCCATTTTGGTCTGGGTGAATAAAGTCTGTTAAAAACTTATTTAACCTTTCTGCCATTATAGAGGCAAAGATTTTGTAATCCACATTTAATAATGATATAGGTCTGTAGTTTTGAATCTGTGTTAAGTCCGTATCTTCTTTCGGTATTAGTGTAATATTTGCCTCTGTCCAAGTGTTTGGTATTTTAGCATTTTAACAGTGCCTTATTACAAATATCTTTAAGAAATGTAGCAAAAACTCCCTCAAAGGATTTATAAAATTCCGCTGGCAGACCATCCGGGCCAGGGGTTTTATCATTCTTTTGCCACATAATTGCCTCTATTACTTCCATAGTTATTACTTCTTGGTTCAATAATTTTTGATATTTCTCCAGTAGTTTTGGTAAATCTCCATTTCGGATGTATTCCTTTACTTTCTCAGTTGAAATCTCATTCTTCTGGTATAACTTTGTGAAAAAATCTTCCGCTATTTTCTTAATTTGCATGCTTTGTACCTGTAGTCGTCCTTCTCCATCTTTCAGTTTCGAAATCAGTCTCTTCTCTCTCTCTTTCTTTACTTTATAGGCTAACCATCTCCCCGGTTTATTAACATTTTCAAAAAAATTCTGTTTGGCCAGTTTCATTTGTTTAGGAAGTTCATTTGTATCCAAGAGATTCAATTTATGTTTTAAAATATTGGCCAGACCAAAATTGAGGGTAGAGTCTGGGTCACTGTCCCTGTGTACTGGCTCAGATTGTCATATTTTGGATACTATCAATTGAGCAGAGAATAGTTTTTTTGGCCTCCACTTGTAGTCTCTGTTAGATAAGATTTTGAGCAGGCAATGGGAATCATCAAGCAGCACATTGCAGATTCTGAGAGACAGACTGATCTTAACAGTGTCTCAGAGTTCTACCTCAGGGAGGACTACGGATACATTGTAAGAGCTGCACCTCACTTTGCTCAATTGGAACCACATAAGCACAGAAGAGCATTTACCCTGGCCCGTCTGAATGGGGTTTCCCTTGGCTGCATTGGAGGGATGGTTTAAAAAGATTCCCTGGTCAGAGTGCCTTTGCCCCTGTGATATGGAACAGATAGAAACCACAGAGCATGCCCTTCTGTGGTGTACCTTCTATAGGGACATTTATGCTCAATCCTCATTTGACAAATTTACCATTTGGCAAATTTGTGCACTAATCTGATATTTATGTGTAGTGTTGCTAATAGTGTTGCCAGTGTCTGAAGCTGCAATGTTGAAAGAGTGTGGACCTTCCTACTTAGTGGGATAAAAGATAACAGCTGAGGAGTTATACCAATTATCCAACATGGCTGATATGCATACTGGTCTAATATTAGCATTAAAATAGTATATTGTATTGAAGTGTTTATCACTTGGAATGGAGATATTGTATACTGACTCTGGATAGTTATAGGTTATTGGCACTGCTCTGTACACCCTATAACAAATGACTAATATTTACCTATATTTCCCCAATATTTCTGTATTGCCTTTTAAAGATTTGATTTGGTCTGGTGTTTGACCATAATAAAGTTTGCTTGTTTGATTGATAAGTTTTTAAGGGATCTTATAACATATGGAAACATGATTTACCAACTTGGAGGAATAAAGTCATGGCAAGAACTAAAAGATGAAGGAAAAAATATATAATGGCTTCTTTATTACCAATTGGTATCAAGAGAGAAGTCCAAACCAGGAGGTACTCTAAGAGACTTGACTGATTTTGAAACTCTGATTATGCAGCAAAAAGATCATTTACTAGGACAAATTAAGCTACTCCAGTATGATACCAAGATCAAGCAAGTAAGAATATGCATGATAAATTAGATGCAGAATTTTCAGGAAGAAATACCATTCTGTCAATGGGAAATTATATGGATAAAGGATATAAAATTTAACAGGCAGTCAAACATTGGGAGAAAATGGGCACAAGGTACTGGAAATGTAAAGAAGTAGATGGAACTTTTTGCCATATGTATTGGTCATGTGGTAAATTTAGAAGAATTTGGAAAGAAATACATGTGGAAATACAGAAAATTTTGAAAATTAATTTGTCTTTGACTGGTAAGACTATGTTGCTAAGCATTGCACCAGAAACTATGCCAAGGAATATCGGAGAGTTATTCAAAAATATGATAACTGTGGCCAGAGTCATAATTGCTTCAAAATAGAAAGCAGAAGAAAATCCAGCTATAGAGGACTGGAAAAATAAAATAGCAGATGATGCAGTAATGGCAAAATTGACTAATTTTGTGAATAGAAAACCAACCAAAGGATTTAATGATGTGGAAGCTGTACTATGCACAACTTAATTTATAATGGGGATTACAATAGAAAATCCACATATTAATGGAATGGAATTTTTGAAAATTTCAGAGATTAACATTTAAACTAATGCTTCGCTATTATAGCAAGGGAGAGTTATATAAATGGAATAGGATTCTTGAAAATCCTATTTTTTCAAGAATCCTGTGATTCTTGAGAGAGCCAGTGTGGTGTAGTGGTTAAGAGCATGGGACTGGGACTCAGACGATCTGGGTTCTGGTCCCTGTTCGGCCATGGAGCCAACTGGGTGACTTTGGGCCAGTCACAGACTCTTAGCCCAACCTACCTCACAGGGCTGTTGTTGTGGGGATAAGATGGAGGAGGAGAATGATGTAAGCTGCCTTGAGCCCTTTGTAGGAAAAAGGCAGGATATAAACCGATAGATAGATAGATAGATAGATAGATAGATAGATAGATAGATAGATAGATAAAATATTGTTAGAGATCAACCCTTGTACTTGATGCTTTGTTGTTAGAATGAGTTAAGATGAATAGAGCTATTTAAGTACATAATAATTCAGGCTAGAGTTAAAAATGCCTTAAAATGGAAAGCAGAAGAAAATCTAATTGAAGACTAGAAAAATAAGTTAGCTGACTATGCAGTACTGGTAAGTCTAATTAACCATGTAGAAAGGTAACCAGCCAAAGAAAATAATAAGTAAAAATTGTATCACACAAAACTTCTTTTTAATGGGGATAATATCAATGGAAAAATAGAAAGAATACAATTTTTGAGAAAATTGTTAGAGATCAGAAGATTTTCAATGAAGTTTAACCAAGTTCTTTAAAAATGTGACTGAGTAGAAAAGATAGTAATTGTTGACCTACTGCTATTTTTTCTTTTTCTTTTATACTTGATTTCTGTGCAACATTTAAGAACCCTTGGTGATACTCTGTAATGTTTCCCGTTCTTATTGTTCATTTTTTCTTTTTCTTTTTAAATTTTACTGTTATAAAAAACAATGAAATAAAAATAGGAAAAATAAAAATATAAATGATAAAAATGTTCATAAGGATTTATTGGAGAAAATGACTGTGGGGGTTGGGAAGGGGCTGGAACAGGCTAGGAGGTGGCCTTTGCTAGTTGTGCTTTTTATCATATACAGTGAAAGTATGGCACCAGCAAGGCCATAAGGTGCAAGTGACATATTGGAAAGAAGTGTGATGTGTCCCACTCTCATTCTTTCCAGAACTCCAGGAAAAGCTTGGAAATGTATATTTGATCATACGATTTTAATGCACTGCTAGATATGTGATCCTTAATCAGAATTGGTTGGTTGACTTTTAACTCTTCTATTGTTGGTATCATTCATTAAATTTTTCATTAAATTGGATAACATGGTTTGGTTCTGAGGCCAGTATTCCAAAATAAGTCTCTCTTACAGATTGGAAACCATGCATCCACGTCTTGTCACTTGACTTTTTGACTGGAGCTCATTCTTTTGATCTCATTTAAGATTCTGCTGCCCTGAACTTCAGTAACTTACCTGATTTGATTGTTCCTTTTGTCTTCCTTTGCAGCCCAACACCGCAGCGCAGGCCTCCTTCTACTGTTTTACCACCAGGGAGACCTCCAGCTGTGAGGGGTCCCTTGCCAGGCCCTCCCTTGCTTCCAGTAGCAGCAGCAGGCTCTTCCTCTTTCGTGGCACCACCCATTCCTTCACGCCCTGGACCGCAAAGTGCATTTATTGCTAATAATGACCCCTTTTCAGCCCCTCCTCAGATTCCTTCAAGACCAGCAAGGGTTCCCCCCAGCATCCCTCCAGGTGTACCCAGGTAAGGGTCAGTTCAGGTTCCCTTACATTTGAAATGTTCATTTCAGCTTTGCAGGACTACAGCAGACACTACGTCATAAACTCTAGAGCAGGGAATAGGCCATGTGGTGGACAATTTTCTTGCTGCTCCATCGCTCCCAAAATTTAAAATATAGTTTTTGGTACTGGTTGTCAAAATGTTTGTGAAATACGTTCTTTTTGGTACTGAAATGAGCTATGGAGTGTGTTGGGAATGAAGGGAGCTGTTGTTGGGATACACTGAGGGGGTACCAGGTTGGAGAAGTCTATCCTAGTTTCTTCCATGCAGGTTTGCTGGAAACACCCTTGCTAGTTATGCTGTGGGAAGAAAGCAGGGCTGTATGTCTACCACAGTTTGTTAAGAGTGCAAAAATTCTACAAATAATGATACTATCCCCACTCAGCAATAGTACAGTATTTAGCTATCTGAGGATTACCATTTCAGTGCATGGGCAATGCCTGCTGAAAGCTTAGAAAGTCACTTAGTACATCTTCTAATTAGTACATCTTAGGCTTCCATGTCCTGTATAGCCACCTCCAAGGGAAGCAGAATAAACTGTGGAAAGGGGTAAAAATGGGAGGCCACATATAATTTCTAACTAATATATTTTTCAGAATTCAGCAGAATTTGGGTTGTCATGGTGCAGAAAATTGATTGCTTAACAAAAAAATAACATGCCTACACAGCATTTTGACTTTATAAAAGTCTAACATGAAGTCACATTGTTGTAGGAAATATACAAACAGGAGGGTGTAACATTAGAGAGGATCGCATGGCCTGGCTTATTTATTGGAGACATTCCTACCTAACGTTTTGCGTAGCCTGGCTTGTGGCTGCTAAGAGTTTCAAACTTGAAACACTTTTTCCGACAGGTTGGGGCATTGTGTGGCCCTAAGCAGCTTGCAGGTTAATTTTCAGTGGAGGATTCTACAGCGTCTGCTTATTGGCTAAGTTATGACAATTTAACCATTCTGGATTCCTCAGCCAAAGTGGAATAAGGACAATGAGCAAGAGGCATGTGGACATGAGCTTCACCTTCCAACGTTTTGTGGTGATGTCTGTCCAGTTCTCCCTTTCCCAGTGTTCACATCTTTCTCTTCTGTTCTCTCTGCAGCAGAAGACCCCCTGCAGCACCGAACCGGCCTACCATTATCAGACCAGCTGAGCCTTCTTTATTAGATTAACCACAACCACTACCTGGCAGAGTGGTAGTGGTCTTGCTTGTTAACTATCTTGTGGAGAGAGCTCGTGCCTAATCTCTTGTGTAAAAGAGCTCTTTGCAACTGATCAACTGTAGCCAAGGCCCATTTTTTCCATCCCTACTCCTAACCATGGCAGCAAACATCATGGGATGGTTCCTGTGGGTCTATGACCTGTAAATAGCTCTGAGAGGCCAAGCATTCCTTATAGTAGTACCCTCTCTGTCCCTGGGTCTTGGCTAGGGGAAGAATCCTCTCCTCTTGGTGGCCACATCAGACCTGTTCCACATGGGAACTTGGAGGATTCTGTTTTGTGGAGTTGTTTTGCACTTTTGCTGAAAACACAGAAAAGAACTCCTAGTTGAATAATTGCCAAGGGATTGCCTGTGAATGTGTGAAAATGGAGAATCCGCATTCCCACCAACACAGCAACATTCAGCACATGGAATCTTTTGCCGTTCATGTTGATCAGACTTGATCACCCCTTCTCACCACATGGATTTCTTTGTACTACATGCACACACCTCTCTCTTCTTTCCCTCTTTAAATTTAAATGCAAAATTTGAGCAATTTTACATTTTATAGCCTTGAAATAAAATATGGAATGATGGGACTGCAGATAGCAAATTGCTAATAAATCCAATTCACTGAACTGGAGCAAAACTTTACCAAGCAGAATAATTGGAAAGAAGGCAGCACTGGGTTGCATTTGAGCCTCAGGTATAATGTTGACTTGCGTGCCATGCTACACTTTGCACAATCAGTGCTTACCGTTAAACAGAAAGATCTCAGTTTGCCACTTGTGGCCTGAATAAGCAGAAATAAGATTGGTGATCCATCCTATGTTACATCCAGATGGTCAATTGCAGGGTTGGCTTAGTTATTTTTAGCTGTAATACTAGTTGCCTCTAATTGACTGTGACCATGTATAACCTGCCCAACGTATGGAAAAGTGGGGTGAGGGCTTCTAATAGATCTTCAGCATTATGATTTTCTGCACAGGCCATTTCTGTGAAGAGGCATTCCTTTCCTATTCACAAGAGGGATTTTTGGCAGTGCACTAAAATAGATCACAGAGCAGTAGTGCTCAAAGGACCCACTGTCCCATAGAGGTGCCCATAGGAGTCTCTCGAGGGGTTTTTTTGGGGGGTGGGGCAGGAGGAGATTGGCTGTTCCATCTCTTGAGAGTCTGTGGAAGGACACTGGACCCTTCTGAACAGGACAAGTAGAACATGCCACCCTCCATGAGCTGTGGTTGTATATACTTCTTCATAAAGAACAGAGTATTAAAACTTGGATGAATTCTAGATTAAAAAGAAGTCTGTTAGCTCCTCTCCTTCCCCACTCTCCAAGCCTATCAGGCATACCTTGGTCCTTCCTGAGAAAATATGTAAGGGACAGCAGCACACACACACCTGCCTTAATGTTTCCTTCCAGTGACCTCTTCCCTTTCAACCTGACCTGGAGCAGTAGTTGTTCACATCCTAAGGATATCCTCCTTTCATAGACAGTGCTAACTTGGTGCCTTTACTGCTTGAATGCTATGTTGTCTGCCCTAGTAACCAGTGTTGTCTTCCTGTAAATGCCCCTCTGCCTCCAAAGACACTGTCAAATGTTCTGACCCTCTCTTGAAGTGTATTTCATAACCTCCTGCCATTTATGTTCACTGGCCACTTCCCTGAAAAATAGCATTTGATTGGTAGCATGTACCTTCTATTTCTAATTCATTTTGTTCTGATATGCTACTTCTTGACTCTTCCTGTTACCATGTGTGAAGGGGCTGTGGGGCCTTCTCTTCCTCTTTAGATTAAAAAAGCTCCCAGCAGTTTGAGATAAGTGCCTCCATTATGTATCTTATTAATAAACTAAAATAAAGGGAAATTCTGCTGGTGGAAAGTCTCTGGCAACTTGTGGTACTGGGTTTTGTTTTCTTGTTTGTTATGAGTGTTTTACTCTGTTGGTTATCAAGGGTATTGAGCTTGGACAGAACAGAATAAAATAGAGCTCAGTTTAGCTTTCTCAGGTGGTATCTGTTCAAGGAACACTAGCTTCTTTACAGAATAGTTGATTGTTACCTTGCTCAGTTTGTTTCTTCAATGGGAGGTAGCTTGTACTCAAGGTTTAAGGACAGTTGCTAAAACCTGAACCCTACCCTTTTTGTGGCTGTTTATAGCCACGGATCACTTGACATTTCTCCCTTTTCTTCATTCTTCCTCAAGCGATTCCAGCTGTTCATTGTGCATACCACATGCTCAATAATAGCAGCTCTGGGGAATGAAAACAAGTGAGGTGGCACACGGCTCAGTCCTGGGCCCAGTACTTTTCAATATCTTTATTAATGACTTGAATGAAAAGGTGCAGAGAATGCTGATCAAATCTGAAGATGGCACAAAATTGGGTGGGATAGCTAATACCATGAAAGGCAGAAATAAAATTCAAAGTGAACTTGATAGGCTGGAGCACTGAAAGCAACAGAATGAAATTCAGTATGAACAAAGACCAAGTTCTAGGAAAAAGAAACCAAATGCAGAGTTACAAGATGGGAGATAATAGGCTCAACAATACTACAAGCAAGTGAGATCCTGGGATTGTTGCTCAGAACTGCATGTGAGCCAACGAAGCGATGTGGCTGCAAAAAAACAAAATCGTATGCTATTTTGGGCTGCCTTAATTGAAGTGTAGCTTCCAAATCACATGAGGCACTGGATCCCTTCTATTCACTAGTAAAGCCCCATCTTGAATACTGTGTCCAGTTCTGGGCATCACACTTCAAGAGAGATGCAGACCAACAGAAGTTCAACAAAGATGGCTGGGGGATTGGAAACAGCTCTGCGAGAAGAGGTTGAAAGAACTAAGCATGATTCGCCTGGAGAAGACTGAGGGGACATATGAAAGCACTCTTGAAATCCTTGAAAGGCTGTCACATTGAGGAGAGCCAGGATCTCAATCATCCCAAAGTGCAGGACACAGAATAATGGGCTTAAGTAACAGGAAGCCAGATTCCAGCTAAATATTAAGGGAAAACTTCCTGACTGTTAGAGCAGGATGGCAATGGAACCAGTTACCTAGAGAGTTTTTGAACAGTCTGGCCTGCTTTAGTTTGGAGTCCTGCATTGGAAGCTGCAATATAAGTACCATACAAGGGCTAGGAGATCCAGCTAGCAAGAGATAAGTTCAGTGGCTTATACTGAGAAAATTTAGTAGAGCTACAATGTTAGTCACTGAAGAATTTCAGTGGAAGAGGTACATGAGTAATTATTTATAATTATTTATAATTATTTATAAAGCAAAAGAGTAGCACCTGTGTAATTAAAAGCTGTAGCCATACTTCCACTGCCATCATCATCATCATCACCACTACATTGCATTTATATCCTACATTTTTTCTTCTTCCAAGGAACCCAACATGGTGTACGAGGTTTTTTCCACTCCATTTTATCCTCACAACAACCCTGTGAGGTAGGTTTGTGACTGGCCCAAAGTTACCAAGTGAGCATCATGGCTGAGTGGGGACTGTCTTCCAGGTCTCCAGACCAGCACTCTTAACCACCACACTGGTGTGCTCATTCTCTCACTCTTCACATACACATACACAGCAAAAAGGTGCATTGATCCATGGGACAAAAGCTACAGGTGGGCAATATCTTTAATAGGGCAAATCAAAGTGTCTCCAGAACTCTTTGTTAGCACAGGCAGTACAATAAATAGGGAATGAGGGAAGAAATAAAAGTTCACAGAAGTTGTGGGTCATAAAGTCTGCATTTTAGATAATCACCAAGATGAAGATTATACACTGAGGGCATCTGTGCATGTTTAGACAGAAAA
>NW_025335275.1:534945-686956 GCF_004798865.1 Varanus komodoensis
TTTTCTGTCTAAACATGCAGGATTGCAGCCTGAATGAATTACTCAGTATTAGGTGTTGCAGGAAAAAAGAACAAGAAAATATCCTGACTTCGCTAATATAAAGACTGCCATGTTTCTTTGAAATGCTAGGAGAGAATAGCTGCATAAAATACAAGAAATTATCCTTTTTATATGTACTCAAAAAAAGAAAAAAAGCCCAGTCGAACTAAATGGAGCTTCCATTGCTTATGAGTGGGCCAGTAGAGGAATGTGCTGTTTTTACTATTTGTTTTCTCTCAGTTCTGTGCTATGTCCTATTTTAAATAGTAAACTTTAACCTCAAGTTTAGTCAGTTTCATGATGGTCTTCTCTTTCATAGCTGGTAAGCAGTAAAGGACAGCTGGTGACTTCCTAGAATGCTGGTTTCACCCCTGCGCTGTGTCTGCTGTTACAATGCTGATGTGTTTGATGCCAAGCCTAAAGTCACCTGACCCAAAAAGCCATTGATTCCCCAAACAAAATATGAATCCCAAAGGCCTAGGTGACCCATGCTTCCACCACAGTCTCTCTCTGATAGCACCTTCCATAGCTTCTTTGCTGATAGCAAAGGGGAAACATGCAATGAGGCCTTCCTCATACATTATGCTTCCAAGGGAACAAAATGTCCTGATGAAACCCAACTCAGGTAACAAACAGATCTAGGAGCCCGCAAGTTCCATTCATTAAACCACAGGACGCTTTTGGATTCATTCTAAGGGGTCAGTGCCATCAGCCCCTCAGATTAATGCCAGGCATTCTCTGAGGTGATGAAATCCAAATAAAGCCTCAGATACGTCAGCACAGGCAGAGTTGCTCTGGGATCAGGAAAACAACCAACTCTGGGATGCAGCTACCAAAAGTCAGGTCTGGATCCAGAAGAGCAGTCATAAGCACACTATGAACTTAAGGGGGAAATGAGATCTGACTGCACGTCTGAAAGATGTTATTAGAAACTGGGTACCCAATGCTCTCGGAACACCTCTACTACGAGAAAAGAACAAAGCCCCAATCTAAAAGGAATCTGCCCCCAAGAATGTATAAAGTTAAGGGCAGGGGTGCAACATGAATAAAAACAGTGGATACAACATAATGTAGATCAGTTCTCTAAAATCAGTTTGCCTGTTCTTCACAGGTAACATTTAAAGATATCTAAAGAGCTGGTCTTTGAAAGCTCATAGTTTTCCAGGCAAACAACCTTCTGACATTTGGCTTATTGTCTGTTGGCAATCAGAATTTTGGACTGGGGCATACTCACTCCAGTTGAGAACAGTATCAGGCTATTCCATCTTTCACTGACTGGTGAGTACTGGCACAAAGATTTACGCAGTTTCCTATACCCCACATTATAGACATACTGGAGATAATGGAGTACAAAACTGTGGAGGGTGGAGATAAAATTGCTCAGGGGACTTGCTAAATGACTGAAGTACTGTGGTACCTCTTACAGCAAGGACATTCAAGAATAAAGAGTAAAGGCAAGTAGCCAGAGAGGCAGGGGTAGTTAAGGCACACATAGATGAGGTCTAATGTAGAATGTCTGAGTTGAAGGCCCCAGGACAAGTACTGTTGCAACTCAAAATATTTAGTGAGACACCCCACCCTTCGCTACAGAAGAAGGGGTTATTGACTTTATGAGACACAAATCAGCCACTAGTCTTGCTTGCTGGCTGCTGCCAACCGTTCCCTTTCTTCCACGCCCTCTTTCCTGCTTTCAGTTTTGACAAGCTGCTACCTTGCCCTTTTCCATCACCACATAAAATGTTCCATGTTCCCACCCTAAACCTTTGCTTATCTGGGCTGTAATATTTTAATGTGTTCTGTCAAGAGAACAGGACATGGCACCTATTTTAGGCAGTACAGAGCATTGGCAATGTGGGTGTGGATCCCTGGCCCCACACAGGAAGGAGAGGGGATCAGTTTCTCTTGCTGCTACGTCCAGACTCTCCTCTTGTCCTCAAAGAGGCTTTTCAACATATACACCTGAAGAAATGACACCAGCAGCAGCACACTGAGGTTGACAGCTGACCAGAAGTTGACCCGGCTCAGGTTGCTTTCCTGCAAATTTCGATCTCGGGCTTCAAAGGCTCGTAGAAGTGCCTGCATCTGGATGCTTCTCTCCAGGCGGCTTTTCATGGTCTCAATAGATTCCTAGAGTAGTGAAAACAAAGGTTGTTCAGTGATTACCAGCTTTGGTACATTGGGATCATGTGGTTGGGTAAAAGGAAATAAAGTGCTTACAGAGGAGAACACTCTAGTAGCTTATCTATTCTTCTAGATCAGGAGGCAACATGTCACCCTTGGCATGATTTCAAAAGCTCTTTGCAAGCAATCAGCTTAAACCTCTGGAAAAGGCAAACTAAACTCATTTAGCAGTCCTATGGGTGGTAAGGAACAGATAAAGGGGTGCCAGAGGCAGAGTGGTGGCAGCCCTACCACTGCTGGCTTGGATCTTGCCTGCTGCCATCATTTTACTACACCTGACAGAATACCTCCCAATGAAATGTGGCCTTCAATATAAAAAGGTTTCCTATCATTGTACCAGACAGAATAATACAGGGTACCACCGAATATACAAAGCACAATAGAGCAGTCAAATGAGGAGAAGCATCTTCGCTGCCAAGTCAGATGAAAATGTGTGTGCTGATCTGGTTCACAGGATCACTATGGCTTCAAGAATCCACAATGGCTTGTTTAATCTATGCCTCATGCCAGACATTTGCCTAATTACCCAGATGAGGCATATGCCATCCAAACCTCAGAAGCATGGCTTCTTGAAATCAAAACCTCCCAAGTTCTTTAAAACTTATTTGCCAGGCTGCACCCAGTGAGTAATTAAGCATATGGCACCTGACATGTGCCATGACTTAAAAATGCCACTGCAACCCAGGCCAGGTGGTGGATTTTGAGGAAATGGCCCTGGAAAATGTGATTCAACATAATCAAATTCAAATTACATGGAGCCAAATTCCTCACCCAGATGATGCTCAGGAACCATTATTTTTCACCCAAAATTGTCACCACCTCCAGCTGAGCTCAAGTGCAATTATTTCCACCTCCATGAAAAGCATTCATACACCACCTGCCCAGGGATACACTGTGACAAATCTGTTTTTATTTATGTAATACCATAACTAGTTATGTGAAACTCACAGCTTGGTTAGATTAAAGTAACACCTCTTCTGTTTTCTTTCCTGACTGCTTCAACATTGTACTGAAGCTGTGAAAATACTGTGTAAAATGAGACACCATATGGAGCCTGGTCTGCCAATTGAGTAGGTGCAGAAACACCCCTCCAGCCATACCTATAGTTTGTAAGAGAAGCCCCAGATAGGTGGCACTTTCTCTGACTCTCCTCAAGAACACTAGGTTTTATCTCTGTGGGGGAGACTCCCTTTGTATGATGTAAAATAAACTTGTCCTGAAACTACAGTCTGGCCACTCTGCTTTCTGATTGATATATTTGCAATACAATGAAAGTGATAAGCATTTTGCATGAAAAGTACCTCCAGTACTAAGTCAAAGTTACTGATCACCCTATTAGTACATGCCTATTTCTGTTTTAAAATGATGTAATCCTTGTGTTTTTCTTCATTAAAGTAGAAGTTCTACTTGAAAGAATGCTTGCTAGCATTCCTGGATTTTATAGTTTGCCCCACACTTCCAAGCTGTAAAACATATACCATCAAAGTATTTTTAGTATGTCAAAAAGTAGGCAGGAGAAGATGGAACGCTGTCAGGGCTTCCACAGTGCCAGAGAACAGACATTAGTCACTCTTATCTGGAATAGCAACTTCTACCCTCTGATTTTGGTACCTTTCTGGCACAAAGAGAACAGGGCCTGAAGACTACTACTCAAATCTGAGAAAAAGTAATGTATTTATTAATTCACTTGTTATTTGGAAACATCACAGTTGGCTCTGAAAGGCAGTAGTGAACATCATGGCGGGTCACACCTTCAGCAATATTTCATTGCAAACCATAAGCTGAAACAGAATAAAAGCGAGCGCCTGTCTTGTGACTACACAGATACAAAATACTGTCAGCAATGAAACTAGAAGGTAACCCCAGTTTCAAGCATTACCCTTCCAAATACAAACTAGTCTTCTACCTATGAGAAGCAATTAATACAGCTCCTCATGTACCACTCAAAAGAGATGAATGGTGGGTGGGAATAGGAGATAGGATCCCAAAAGGTTCCCACCTTCTTATCTTTGCCTGCATCTGAGGAATTCTGAGGAGATAACTACAAGCAGCAGAGAAGTTGGGTTTTGAGCAGCTCAAGACCTTTTTCTTCTATAGCATACAAAGGATGGAAAAGAGTCTTCAGCGGTAGTGACCTGTAAGGTACGTGCAAAGTTTGTGTTCCTGCCTAAAGTAACTTGGTGTACACATGCAACAAATGCAAGCTGGTTGCACTACTGGAAAGAATAGTAAAAGTGCTTAAGTGGCAAATGTCCGCCCTCTGTGGTATAAGAGGAACTGAAGAGTTTTTACAGCATCAGAACTGCAGCAACTCCTGGGATTTTTACTCAAATGGAGCACAGCATGGGAGAGGGTTTGCAGCCGCAGGAACTGTGGGTCTGCAATTGTGGTGATAAAAACGACACTGATGGAGACTTTTAAAGTTTTGATGGCTACCTTGAAAAGAAGGTGGCTACTCTCGTAACAAAACTGGAGGAAGCCTCTTTGTAACAAAACTAGATGAAGTCTCAGAAACTGTTTCTAAAGCTATGGACCTGGTCATTGCTCATGCTAAAGCAATGAGTAAACTTAGAAAAGAGAACATGGACGTTAAGAACAAGATGGAGCAAACTGAGAGCAGAATGCACAGGTCTAACTTGCCTATAGGAGGGGTAAAAGGAAGTGTAGAAGGTGGAGATGTTCCTTTTTTAATTGAATGGTGCAGATCCCTAATGCCTTGAGGTGCCTTGAGACTGAGATGAAGGGGGCTTGGCAATGCATATAAGGCTTACTGATGAGGAATTATTGGGAACCAGCCCAGCCTAGGGGCACTATGCTTTGTTTTGTCCAGTTTAAGAAAAAGAGGAGGTTATTCAAGGGTTTCGCTGCTTGGGAAGAGTTGTATGCCAATTAGCCAATCTTTCCCCTGAGTTGTTGTGCAAGAGAAAAGAATTGTGCCCTTATACTAATAAATTGAAGAAAGCAGGGGTTTGATATACATGGGGTTTTCTATTTCGACTTGATAGAAGAGAATACAACATTTTCAGCTACTAACAAGAAGGAAGCAGCAAATGTATTAAAAGCACTGGAGATAAAATGCTTTTAATCCACCAGAGAATGAACATCAAGATGGAGACAGTGGAGAAGGAGGTATCATCTTGAAACCAGGATGAGAAATAGTGGGAAGATCCAGACAGGGAGGAAAAGAAAGGGAAGCTGGAAGAATCATCTCCTGCACTTCAGACCAGATAGGAATTTACAATCTATCTTCCAGAAATCATTGACTGTATAGCCTCTCTAGACAGTCTGGGTTTTGTGAGAGTTCAATCTACAATGTTTGGAGACAATGAATTGATTTTTGATACCCCATTGTTGAAACTGAGAATACCCTGATGTGTTACGAATTGTAGGCACGTCATGTGCGGAGCCAGCTGGAGCCTTGGGTCAGAAAAGATGGCCTGGGAGGCCCCTTCTGACTCACTATGTTTCTGTGTTTTCTATGTTTTTATGTTTTAAGAATCAGTGTACTTTAAAAATGCTTGGAAGCATAAATGTGTAATTTGTGTTAAATTTAGGAGTTCATATGTTTATTATGCATAGTATTTCCCCCCACACCTGAGGACATGAATGCTCCTAAGCGGGCATTCCTGCCCAGATTGGCTGCATTTTCTATTGCCTTTAGGGCACAGAAGTACGTTTGTGATAATGGGTGCACTGGTTCAGAATTGCTGGGTTTGTTGGGTGGGAAAGGGGAGAGAAAAGGAAAGATTGGGAAAGTTATAAAGGTTAAAAGATACATTTTTGGGGTTTGGTATATTTAAGTTAGAAATGTGGTTGCAGTTAGGGCTATTACACTAAACGTAAATGGTTTAGTGGGTGCAGTAAAAATAAGAGTTATAGACTATTATAGAAAAAATTAATCCTCAAATCTTGCTTTTGCAAGGAATTCATAAGATAAAAAGGGAGAGGAGGTTCTGAAACAACTCCCGTTTAGTCAAAAATTTAATATGTCTGGGACTATTAAACCAAACAGATTAGCCATTATATCACACACAAATTTTGATTTCAAAGTAGAAAAAAGTAGGTTTATCTTTGTTAAATGTGTTTGAAGGTACAAGACTACTACTGGGATCAATATATGCACCAAGCAATGTATAGATGAAGTTCCTTGGTTGAGTATTTTAAAAGTTGAGAGGCTTTATGGAAGGGAATCTGAACTCGGGGGGAGATTTAAATTGGAATATATAGGGTCTGAGTTCATTGTAATGAATGCAAACAAGAAGCCCACTTACAGGGCAATGTATAGTACTTTAAGGAGCAGCTGAAGTTCCTAAGATGATTTGAGATGTGAGGGCTAAAGTATTTGTAGGGTGATTTGAAATTAAGAGAAAGGCTTCACCTGCCAATCTACAAGGCATCAAACACAGTAAAGGATAGACTATTTATTGATCTTCCCCTTTTTGTTTAGTTGGTGAGCAAAATGGATATATGGTTTGTTTAGTTCTCAGATCATGCCCCTGTTAGTATGGATTTGTCTGATTCACCTTCATGGTCATTTAGTCCCATTTTACTGAGTAATCAGTCAGCCAGAGAAGCTATCCATCAGGCTTCAGTTCACTGTTTTGCAGAAAAAATAGATCTTCTATGCTTCCGTGGGAAGCTATGAAGGCGGTAATAAGAGGAATATTAAGGAAAAGGGTACTTTTAAAAAGAGGTTGTCCCTCGAAAGGGAACAAATACAGGCAGAAGCATACTGTAAGAAATATAATCAGTCAGGATCTTTAAAAATGTTTACATCGTATGACCAAAAGAGAAAAGGTTCTTGAGTTAGATAAGACTTCAATTAATCTAATTTATCTGCAGCAAAAATGGAACGAGTATGGAGGACAGGGCATAAGACTTACTGCGAATTATTTAAGGAAAATGAAAGAAAAGGTAGAACAGACTTACAAGGCAAAGAAGGGGGACTCTGTTACTCAAGTCCCCAAATTTGTAAGGAGTTCAGGTGCTTCTATTCAAAATTGTAGACTTTCCTCCTTCAGTTGCAGATATTGATGAATATTTGGACTCTCTCCCAATATTGTTTGTTTCAGACAGAGGAATGCTAGATGCCTAGGGCTGAGCTGGGGGAGATTCTTGAAGTATTAAAGAAGCTGAAATGCAATAAGGCACCTGGGCCAGATGGTTTCTCTGCCTCCCTTTTTAAGCATTTCAGGGAACTGATAACTCCTCATACGATTGATGAAATTCTTCATAGAGATCCTATACCCCATATTTGGAAGTATTCTAAAATAGTAACTATTCCAAAATCCTTTAAAGATCCCCCATTGGTCAAATCTTACAGACCAATTACATGACTGAATGTGGATTATTAGATCTTCATGACTGTGATGTACATATATATAAAAAATCAGGCTGGTTTTGTTCCCTGACAACAGTTTTCGGATCCCATCTACAAACTGTTAAGTAGCATTGCAGTAAAATTAATAAGACTCCTCTGGTGCTTTTTTGTTAGATATATTTAAAGCTTTTGATAGTGCAGAAAGGGTTTTTTAAATTACGTTAATTAAAAAATGAGTTTAAGCACAACATTGATTCATATAATAAAAGAGATATTTATTTTATTTTATTTATTTTTCAATTTATATCCTGCCTTTTTCCTACAAAGGGCTCAAGGCAGCTTACATCTCCTCCTCCATCTTATCCCCACAACAACAACCCTGTGAGGTAGGTTGGGCTGAGATAGTTGGGTCAAAGTGAGAACAAACATGGATTCAAAGTACATAGCTCTTCCGGGTGGAACAAACAGGATTGTCTTCTTTCCCCTCCTTTCTTGTTTGCCCTGATGACAGAACCACTGGCAGAGAAACTTGTCAGCATGTGACAATCCCAGGGCTACAGGTGGCAGAAAAAGCCTATCTACTTGTACTATATGCATATGGTACTATAATCACTCCCAATAGAATAGGGCATCACAGAGTCTGAAATCAGAATTACTTAACTTTCAGAAGGTGGCTGGGCTACAAGTCAATTTTAGAAAATCAGAAGTAATGTTTGTTTTAATGTACCTCCAAAGGAAAAATCTGAAGTGGTGAAATGCTTAGAGATAACAGACACCTATTCTAAATGTCAATATTTAGGTGTAACAATAATTGAGAATTTAAATGTAATACAATGCATAGGGTCTGGAATTTGCTTTCAGCAGATCTACATAGATGGAAAAAGATGACTCTCTATTATAAATTGGTTAACAGTGGTAAAAACAATCATTTCCCCTCATTTATTGTTTTTATTTAGAGCTTTGCCACTTACAATACCAAGGGCACAATTATTGTTATGACAGAGACAACATTCACACTTGATGTTAAACCATGGCTGAGGAAAAAATGTATCATCTAAGTTGAGAATTTTGGGAGGATGGGGTTTCCCTAATCTCCTACTTTAATATGAGGCCTGCCAATTACAGCATTTGATTTCTTTTGTCTTGGACGGTCCCAACAGATATTAGTTCTACAGTCTGTCAAAGTGGATGGGGTTCCTCTGACATTTCTGAGGCACACATTTAAATTGTTATATCGTGAACAGTTTCAAACTATATTTGAAATTTGGGTTAGGAAGCATGCTGTTCTTACACCAAAGTATTCACCCTTGCTACCCCTTCAGTTTCATCCAGTGTTTTTCAAAAAGTGTAGGGACATGTGATTTCAAAGTATGGAAAGATAGGGGATTGTAAAGAGTTTTATCAAAGGAAGATTCCACTTTCATTATCAGAAATTAAGCAATAAGTAGTAAATCTTGATATTATCTGGCTCCTGGGATATTGATTGCATTCCTTCCTTTCTAGTAAGGGTGCAAAGGACCAGGCAGTTTGTCACTTAACTAGTTTTGGGAAATTAATTGATAATGATAATGATAATGATAATGATAATGATAATGATAATGATAATGCACCTTCTGTTGCATTAGAAGGTGTCTACTATATATAAGATACTTTTGGACTCAGATGAGCAAAAAAGCAACAGTAATGGAAATGGTCAAGTAATGGTGGGAGACAAAGTTATCGATTTTGATTGATGATGCAAGTTTGAATGACTATCTGGGGGAGATCACCATATAAATCTATACCTGCTAATACCAGGGAAGCCACAAACATGAACCCCCCCTCAATTTCTCCAGCCATTAGTTAAGCTATCAGAACAGACTAAGAGTCATTCTGGGAAGGCTCATTTCACAACTGGGCCCTTAGCTGACTTTCACCCAGTGGTTCTCCAGTAGGGACCAGGCTCCAGGGACCATATATGGGACACTCAGAAATGAGGCATTAAGATCCAGAAAAGGATCTGGACAACTGTGAGACCCTGACAACTGGGTCCTCGACATGCTGTTTGAGCTACTGATAGCACTTTCCTTGTAAGGTTTCTGTGGGGCTTGGAAAAGTCTTGTTATATTCCCTGCCTAACGTCAGTGATTTTAAAAATTGCATGCTGCAAAATTCTACTAGATTGTGTCCAGATGCCATCATACACCAAACAGACACACTGAAATCAATGGGGTAACTTAGTCATGGCTAACACAAGTCCCTTATTTCAACAGGTCTACCAGACATATGATTAGATTTGAAACAAGCCACTGTGTGCCTGCACTCAGAATTTCTTAGTATCTTTGCCTACCTTAATATCTTCTATCTTAATGTCAAGCATTTCTTCTGGTTCTGCCACATCTGCCCAGTTATTCACATCCTCATCTTCCTGGGGGCTGTCAAAGATTAGCTCAAAGAACACCAGCTTCTCTGAGATAGTGCTGAAGGTGTTGTCAAAGCACAGCTTGTAGTCACCCCCTTCAGTAGGCTCAATGCTAAAGACAAAGGAAAGAAACGAGGCTAAGCCAAGACTTAAATGACACAGGTACATTCTTTCCCCCTCAGCTGAACTAGCCAAGCTTCATAACAGTTTAAGCTGCAGCTGCACATAATAAACACAAATACCACTCGCATTTCTGCTATTTGTAAAGGTCAGTGTCCACAGGCAAGTTATGGATTTCTTCTATATCTTTCCTTGTTCCCTCAAGATCACACTTATTTCAGATTAATCTTGTCATGCCCTGATTCTGGCCTCAGAAGAATGATTACGATTAATATAATCATTCCACACTTCAGTGCACATCCTTATGTTCATTTAATAGCAAGCAGCAAGCCTTCATATTATTTAACTCTATTTCTGTTCACACAGTCAGTGTTGCCCATTTTGTAACTGTGCCTTCCATGCATTATTTTACTGCATCTGTAGATTTATTAACACATTCTCAGAACCCTGTATGAATTTAAGAAGCCAGCTTGTTCAGACCAAAGGCTTATCTAGTCTAACTCACTTTTCTCACAGTAGCCAAGCTGACCAACACAACACAACAAACACAAAAGTGCCCTCCTGCTCACATTCTCCAGCAACTGGTATTCAGAGGCATGCTGCTGCAGATACTACTAAATGTAGTAAATAAATAGCAATAAATAGTAAGTAATAAGTAAATAGCATCTTTTTACTTACTTTCTACACCACCCAACAGTCAAAGTTCTCTGTGTGGTAATGTGATAATTAATAGCCATAATTAGTGACTCCTAATCTTCTAAAGCTATACAAGTTGGTGACCATCACTACATCTTGTGATAGCAAATTCCACAGTTCAGCTATACAATGCATGAAGCAATACCTCCTTTTTTCTGTACTGAATCTCCCACTATTCTTTTTCAGTAGAATATCCCTGATTCTAGTATTATGAGGCAAGGGGAAAACTTCTCTCTATCCACTTTCTCAACAGATCACACATATTTTTATAAACCTCTACCATGTTGCTCTTGACTTCCTTTTATTCCTAAGTTTCCAAGCCCCCAACCTACTAAGCTTTCCACATAGGAAAGTTGCCCTTTTTCTGCATCTTCTCCAATACAGTATGCAGTGTAATAAGTAATACCATAGATTTATGTATAAAGGGAGAAAATCGCCATTTCAGAAGAGCAGCATGCTGTACTGACATTTTCATTAACTAGCCACCATAACCCTGAGATTTCTTTCCTGGTCAGTCAGTACCAGCTCATACCCTGAACACAATGGATTTTTAGGTTTCTTTCTTCTTCTTTTTTTTTTGCTTCAATGTGCATTGTTTTACACTTGCTTAACAATGAATCACATTTACAATTTTAATACCCATTAGCTCATTCTGGAGATTTTTTGAACCCTTTACAATTATTGTTTGATTTTAACCATGTTAATTAATTCTGTGGTTTCAGAAAGCTTGACCTCTTCATTGCTCACTCCTAACTGCAGCTTATTAACACATTTAAACACAAATGTCCAAATTGTTCAACCATTATTTCCATTCTTCCAATGCAAGAACTGCTCATTTACCCTTATTTTCTCCTTCCTGCTAGCCATCCATAAAAGACCCCCTGCCCTTACTCCATGACTCAGGAGTTTTTGGTGAGGGTATTCCTCCGAAGTCTTTTGAAACTCCAAACAAAAAGCGTCTACCGAGCCTTCCCCATTCTGGTGCTTAGCCAATATGGCCAAAAACCATGCTAACTGGGGATGACAGGAGTTATAGTCACCCCATCCAGAAGCTGGCTGACATACTCAGATAACTCTAAAAGTTTTACCAGTGTCTTTTTGTTGAGTTAATTTTATCAGGGTACTAATCACCAACTAAATTTGGAATCATCACCTGAAACAGTGAGCATTGTTTTACTTTTTCCTATTCTATAGCTACTTAATAATTGAGCCAAGTAAAGAAACATCTAATGCCGTTTTCCTGAAGTGAGTATGGGCCTAAACAGCCCCCTAGATAGAAGACCAATGACCCACAAAAAAGCAGGAGACTAGTATGAAATGTAAATATATATGGATAGATAAAATAAACATACATTTCTGCAAACAAAATATGGTTCTTTCTATTTGTAGTCTAGTTTTATATCTATGCTTTTTAATAAAAATATCTAAGGTAGTTTATAGACAAGATTAAAGCATATAGAGCTGGATCCAAGATTCTGCAGCATTCCACTTACAGAAGATGCCTCTATTGATTTTCAGGCTCTCTTCTTTTCCCTTCACCACAGCCTTCCCAATATACCCAATACACCAGGCGGAGGCTAATATGGGGGAGAGGGGAATCTGTTTCAGCCAGCCAGGATTGCAGAAATCCAGTAACTGAATCCTGTGCTTACTGAATGCTAATCATGGCTGTAAAAACTTATAGAGACCACAGAAATAGCTGGGTTCCTAATCAGTGTTAAGGAGTAACTTATCTGCATGAAATTACTTCTGTCTCTGCCTACAGTTCTGTGGAGTAAACTTTGGGATAATAACAAAACAACAAAGTAATGTTACTCACGTGTGCATCCCATCTGATCTCCGGTACTCATCGATGAGCAAAATGCTTGAAGGGCTCTCCAAAGAGAAGTCAACATCCAGCCCAGCCCCACCAATAACCTGAATGGTACAACAAGGGATACATGATGGAGACTTCCATGCCTGGTGAAGTCAGTTAGATGCAATGAGAGGGCAGCAAAAATGATCCAGGGTTTGGAAACAGTGCTATATGAGGAGAGACTGAGAGAAAGAGGCATGTTCAGCCATGAGAAGAGACGACTGAGAGGGGATGTGATATCCCTCTATAAGTACCTCAAATGCTATCATCAGGAGGAAGGTCAAGATCTCTTCTTGCTGATGCCAGAGTGTAGGACACAGGATAATCGATTCAAGTTATGACAACCCAGATTCAGGCTGTACATCAGGAAAAGTTTCCTCGCTGTCAGAGCAATACAACAGTGAAACCAGCTGTCCAGAGAGGTGCTGGGCTCTCTCACACTAGAGACATTCAAAAAGAAACTAGGCAGGCATCTGAGCAGGATGGTGTAAATTGGTGTCCTGCAACAGCAGGGGGTTGGACTCGATGGCCTTCTTGGCCCCTTCCAACTCTACTATTCTATGATTCTAAGAAATGCATGCAAACCTTGTTTAAAATTAAATAAACTGGAGACAAGATCCTCTGTTTTTATTTAGTTGTCAGAATACACAGCCACTGTGTGACTGAAGGACAAGGCACAGCTCTTAATGCTTTGTGTGCTGAAGATTCCAGGTTCAATTCCCCTTTATCTCCAGATAAATAAGACAAGGAAAGACTCTTGCCTGAAACCTACAAAAGCCACTGACAGTGTTGACAATGCTGGATTAGATGGACTGAGTTTTCCATGTTATAAGAAAAGCAGTTTCGTATGTTCTTTAAGATACAAACCTAACAAACATGGAGGTTAGCCTTGGGGAGATAATAGCTTAGAAGTCCCATCAAATTCATGGGCTAGTTGAGAACAGAAGTGACAGAACACTGATTTTTGTTAGACTAATAGTTTTCCATGAAGAGTTAGCGTTCAAGTCCCACTCACTGGCCATGTCAGGAATTATGGAAGTTGCAATTCAATACATCTGACGGTCACCAGGTTCGCGAAGGCTGAAACTTTTCCCCTGCACACAGGAATTTTGTTGATCATTCTGTACTATGCTGCCACGGAAAGCTGTTGCTACCTCAGCTTCGGCCCCACACTGCTACTTCCCACCATCGGGCACAAAGACAAAGATGAGGGGTCGATAGCCCGTACGGGATCTGCATAGCCTCTGGAATCCCATCCCCACCTGGTACTCGATCTCCATGGAGCCATTGCCCAGCGCGACCTGATAGAAGCACTCTTTCTTCCCGGCCGGCAGCAGGAACGTAAACTCGGCATCCTGCGCAGGCGGCCGGGGCTGCGCGGCGTGCATAACCCTCCCGAGAAGCCCCGCGACCATCAGCAGCAGCGACAGCCGCCCGAACCCAAAGGCCGCCGCCATAACACGGTCCCCTCTCCACCCGGAAGGGGAAAGGGACCGTCGACGAAAGGCGATCACGGCCCGCCTCTGAGATCGGGCAGGCGCTGAACAGGGAAAGAGTGCTGGGCTTTTCCCGTTTCTGGAGGGCGGCCCAGCCCTCCTCCGAGCAGGCAGGGAGGCTGCCTGTCAAGAAAAGGTCGGGCTAATGCACTTTTAGAAGCACTTTGCATGCGCTCGGACCTGGGAAGAGCACGGGGCAGGTAGAGCGGCTTCGAGCTCCCCTTCGGATGGGCCACGGAGGAACGCGCAGGACGAGGCGGCTGGAGTAGCCGAGCCTGACCGGATGTTCTGAAATAGCCTGGTGCTGCTCTACAACCTCCACTGTTTTGCATCCTACCCCTACGAGAGAAGGGGACCCCTGGTTTCTGTACATCAGAGATCTTGGCATAACCTAAGAAGAATGCAAAGTTAGTGTGAACCCCTGCTTTGTTTTAAAAACCAGCAACACCTTTACCCGATGCTCTGAAGTACCCTGTAAATAAATGTGCCTGGTACTGGACAAGATATTGAAATAGCTTTGATCTGACTTCCCCCTCAGCTGTAAAGGCAGTGCTACATGAAGCATGTAACGGTCATCCAAATGGGTGATAACTAAGGGAAGGGTGGCCGTGGCCAACTCTGACATCTCTAAGAATGAACACAGTTTGCACACTACCTTCAACTGCACAGTTGCACTCCTGGCCACAGTCAAAATTTGGGCATCCGAGTTCAGGGAGTCCAAGGATTCCTGATGCTTGATTTGCATTTTGTCTGACAAAAATACTACTGTTTTGTCTGAATTAAGTTTCATTTAAGCTTCACAGATCTCCCTGGAAATAGCATTGTAGTCCACAACAGCGAAGGCATCTGGTGCACAATTGATAAATAGCCTGGTAAAAGCTTCTGAAGATGAGCTTAACAGTCAGGCAGTAGCAAAAGGGAGAAGGCACCCCTTTGGGTAGACTGTTCCTAGCCATAAAGATTGGCAATAGCCCTTTGAATCCAGCCTGGAGACTGAGGAATTATCTACATGAGACATTTAACCTGGTACTTTACCAAAGATTCTTCCTTTTTCTTTGTGGGAGGAAGAACGTCCTTTTACAGAAGGTTATTTTTCCTTGGGGTTTTCCTCTCTGCTTCTAATGCACAAAATAAGGTGGTGTAGTGGGATAGAGCATTAGGAAAAAACTGTATTATCATTGCTTCTAAAGAAAGGTGTGAAAAAAGGCTGGAAAATATGTGAGAAGCCCTTGGAGGACAGCAACATTGTGTACAGGACCCAGAAACTTCCAGGAATGAAGAGTCAAGAGTGCACAATCGATGCCTTGTATAGAAAAGCCCTGACTGACAGATTCAACTTAGGCAGTAGAAAGTCTGTTTCCAAGCTTCGTGGGAAGAATTTTTTCTTCTTCCCAACCATGTCATGTATCACAATCCTTCCTCCAGACGATCTTTTCTGCTGTTCATAAAGTCATCAACCATCTTGTTGACGGGACATACAGCCTTAACTTTATCTTTGATTTCTTTTCTCCATATATTCAACACATAAGCAAGTCATGTTGTTTCTTTCTTTAGTACATTTGATTTCTCACCTCTTCCTCTCAATTCTCTTCACTGAAACACCGGTTCATACACTCCTGCAATCTACCAAAACCACTTCAACCTTTTCTGTGGCCTTTCTGCACCATACAACCTCTCAGCCCTATCCAAGATTCTGTTACCAAAACCTCATTGCAGGAGTCATGTAACGGTGTTCTTCATAATGGATTCACACACCTTATATACCTAATACCAACTCCTCATCTTCACCTTCAAGGCACTGCATGGTTTCCTTATCCTAATCTATCTAATTTCCCTTATTTCCTATTCATGCTTGAGAACGTTGGCCATTAATTAATGTCTATTAATATGTAACAATCATTGAATCATAGAATAGTAGAGTTGGAAGGGGCCATGAAGGCCATAGAGCCCAACCCCCTGCTGTTGTAGGACACCAGGTTACACTATCCCACTCAGATGGCTGTCCAGTTTCTTTTTGAATGTCTCTAGTGTAGGAGAGCCCACCAGTTCTCGAGGCAGCTGGTTCCACTGCAGTATTGCTCTGACAGTGAGGAAGCTTTTCCTGATGTCTAGCCTCAATCTGAGTTGTCACAACTTGAATTGATTATTCTGTGTCCTACACTCTGGCATCAGCAAGAAGAGATCTTGACCTTTCTCCTGGTCACAGCCTTTGAGTACTTATACAGGGATATAATGTTTTCCTCAGGCTTCTCAGGCTGAACATGCTCAGTTCCCTCAGTCTGTCCTCATAGGGCAGTGTTTCCAAATCCTGGATCATTTTTGCTGCCCTCTGCTTGACCCTTTCTAATTTACCTGCATCTTTTTAAAATCTTGGTGCCCAGAACTGGACACAGTATTCCAGGTGAGGTCTGACTAGTGAGAAGTATAGAGGAACTGCTACTTCTTCTCATGATTTGAAAGTAATACTTCTGTTAATGCATCCCAAAATAGCATTTGCCTTTTGGCAGTTGCATCGCATTGTTGGCTCATGTTTAGCCTAGTGTCCACAATTACTCCAAGATCTTTTTCTTGTTCAGTTCTGTTGAGCCACATATTCCCCATCTTCTATCGATGCTTTTGGTTTATTTTTCCTAGGTGGAGAACTTGGCACTTGTCCTTATTGAATCTCATTCTGTTGCTTTCAGCCCAGCATTCAACTTTATCAAGATCATCCTGGATCTTCATTCTGTCTTCTAGGGTGTTTGGTATTCCACCCAGTATTGTATTGTCAGCAAATTTGATTTTCTTTCCTTGTACTTCCTCATCAAAGTCATTAATAATGATGTTGAAGAGCGCTGGGCCCAGGACTGAACCCTGTGGCACCCCTCTAGTTACCTCCATTGAATTGGAGAAGGTGCCATTGATGAGCACTCTGATTTAGGAGCCAATTTTGATTCCACCTAACAGTTTTTCCATCTAGTCCAGCTTTTGCTAATTTGCTCCAGAATGTTGTGTGGCACTATGTCGAAAGCTTTGCTCAAGTCTAAGTGGATTGTGTCCTCAGTATTCCCTTTGTCCATTTGGGAGGTTACCCAGTCAAAAAATTAGATTAAATTAGTCTGACAGAATTTATTTTTGATAAATCCATGTTGGCTTCTATTAATCACTGTATTTTCTTCAAGATGCTTGCAAATGGATTTTTAAATAATTTGCTCCAAGCTTTTCCCAAGGATTGATGTCTATAGTCCGCAGGTTCATCTTTTCCCCCTTTTTGAAAATAGGGACAATGTTATCCCTTCTCCAGTCATCTGGCACATCTCCTGTTTTCCAAGATTTATCGAAGATGATAGCCAGTGATTCTGAGAGATCCTCCACTAGCTCTTTTATGACTCTTGGATGGAGTTCATCGGGTCCTGGAGATTTGTTTATTCCTTGACCATTTGTCTGTCAATCTTGGCTGCCATCCCTCACTTCCAGCTTGTGCTTCTTCTTTTGTTCTGGATGTATCTGAAGAAGGCTTTCTAGCATCCCTTGCTAATCTCAGTTCATTTCCTGCTTTAGCCTTCCTGAGCTGTTCCTGCAATTCCTTGCTATTTGTTTATATTCTTCTTTCATGGCCCAACCCTGCTTTGACTTGCTCTACATGTTCTTTTTGTTTGTTTGTTTTTGTTTCAGGCTATCATTTAACTTTTTGTGGAGCCACATGGGCTTCCTCTGCTGTCTTCTACACTTTTTTCTTGATGGAATTGTTCATAGTTGTGCTTTGAAAATCTTTTTCAAGATTCCCCACCCCTCTTGGACTCCTTTCCCCTTAAGGCACTTCTTGTATTCTGTGCAGATATATGTGTCTTTTATGTATAGTGCAAATCCACCTCCCTGTTTGTTCTTTCTGTTTTTCTTGAACAGGTTGTATGCATGAATTGTGGAGTTGTAGTCACGTGAATCATCCTGCCAAGTTTCCGTTATTCCTATAAGATCATAATTGCCCTCATGTACTTCAGTTCAAGTTTGTGTTGTTTGTTTCCCATACTCTGGACATTGGTGTAGAGACACTGAAGTTCATTCTTGCTGTGCCCGGTTTTCTTTCTAGGTTTTTTGGGAGACTGATTTTGGGCCCTCCTTGAGGTTTTTTCTCCGTTGAAATGTTTAAGTCTTTGCCAAGTGATGGCATGCCATGCTGCACATCTCCCACCCCTGTAGGTTTTAGTTTAAAGCTCTCCTGATGAAGTTTTTCATATATTTGCCAAACATCTGCTTCCCGTTCTTTGTGAGATGCAGCCCTTCATTTGCCAGTAGTCCATCTTCCAGGAAGCTTAGCTTATGGTCCCAGCATCCAAATCTTTAACCTTGGCATTGGGGAGAAGCACACTTGGCGATTCTCTGGGTCATCATGACATACATATTTTTCCATTCTGTGCAAAAGGGAATCTCCCACAACCAGCACTCTTCTCCCTTTGTTGCAAATTTTGCTGTCCTTTTCCTTTTTTGATTGGCCTTTAGTCTCTGAAAAAGAGTTATCCAGTGTGTCATGCAGGTCTTTCACAGGGGGTTTCTCACACGTCTCTTTCTCAAGCAACTCGAAGTGGTTCGAGAGTTCCACTGCTTCCAGGCGTGCAGAGTGTTTTCTAGGTCTTCTGCATCTGTCACCCTGCTCCAGTGAGTTTCCTCATTTTCCTTTCCCTCGGGGTTTTCTTCTGCTGCCTCAGTTTGCTGTTGGTCTTCTTCCTTCTGGACTACACGGCCACACTCTTCTATCTCCTCCTCTCTTGACCTATTCTGCTCAGTCTCTTGTTTCTCACTTCATGACACCTCCATTTTTCCTTTGATTGCTGTTGGAAATTCAAATTCTTTGTCATCTCTGTGCATCACATAAATGGCTTCAGCACCTGCACAGAACCTTCATTGGGCAACTTAGTTGAGGAATTTTGGCAGGAACCGTCCTCCATCTGCTAACACATCTTATCCCACATATTCTTGACAATCTGCTAACACATCCTATGGGATCCTCACTTCCTTTTCAACTGCCATTGTAGAAGCCTGTTTCATGCATCACCAGTTGACAGAGAAGGCTGTTGACTGGATCTGTTGCACGCACACAAACACACACTCGTCTTGTTGAGGATATAAAAGAGTCCCTCTCGTTCATTGTCTGACCATGAGAGAGACAAGTAGCACCAGCAAGTAATTTTATATTGTTGTGAACCGCCCCGAGGCTTTGTTGCGATGGGGGCGGCATAGAAATGTTTTAAATAAATAAATTAAAAACTCTTTATTGTAGGTGCACACTAGCAATAGAGATGGGCTCATCTCCAGCCAAGACCAGCAGCCACAGTCATCATACATAGTGAATTTATAAACATTTTGCAAGTATTAGTAATAGAAAACAGCATAGCAGAAAACATTCAATTACTTTTGTACATGGTCTTGTGAGGATATCTCATGTTGAAACATTTACCTCCAGGCTTGTCTATACAAATTCTGACCTTGGCAGAGGTGTCTTTTGCATTTTCAACTCTTTTGTGTCTCTCTGATAGAACACTAAGTACCATGTTGTTTGGTGATGAGGAAATTTGTATATTCTTCCCTGTGTTACACTGAACTTCAAGGTGAACAAGTATCAAGCCACCATGTCTCCCCGCCAGCTGCTCAGCTCCCTTGTGATTACCCAACCAATGAGCAGAAGGAGCTCTCCAGAGTTTTTCAAGAAGAAATTGCCTGCTTTCCAGATGACAAATTGACACTTCCAGAAGGCAATGGTGGGTGGAGTTGCCGTCGGAATGCCAAGCTTGGCTTATATCAGTGAGATTTCCCCAAGAGACATGATCCAGAATTGAGAATCTATCTTTTGATAGTGAAAGTCTCTTCAGTGCTTCTACATACAAAACAAGGGGCACAGTACGTAAGAGAAGAACCACAGCCAGGAAGATGAGCATTGACCAGCAACCTGTTTAAGCAGAGGAAATGGCTTCATCAACCATTGTACAACTAGCATCACCTTCAAGGTGACTGTAGAATCATAGAATAGAAGAGTTGAAAGGGACTGTGAAAGCCTTTGGGTCCAACCCCCTGCTGTTGCAGGACACCAATTTTCATCATTCCACTCAGAAGACTATACAGTTTGTTTTTGAATGTCTCTAGTGTGGGAGACACATGACCTCTCTAGGCAACTGGTTCCACTGTCATATTGCTCTGACAGTAAGGAAACTTTTCCTGATATCTAGCTGGAACCTGAGTTGTTACAACTTAGGCTGATTATTCCATGTTCTACACTTTGGTATAAGTGAGAAGAGAACCTGTCCTCCTCCTTTGTGACAGACTTTTAGGTACTTATAGAGTGATATCATATTAGTCTTTTCAAGGCTGAATATCCCAAGTTCTTTGAGTGTCTTCTCAGAGGGCAGTGTTTCCAAACCCTGGATCATTTTTGTTACCCTCCTCTGAACCCTTTCTAATTTTTCTGCAAGTTTCTTAAATCTTGTTGCCCAGAACTGGACACAGTATTCCAGATGCGATCTGAGTAGTGTAGAGTATAGGGGAACTATTACTTCTTGTGGTTTGGGTTAGAGGATTGAAGATGTTAAACCTTGTGGAGTGTAATTTAGCTGGATCCAAAAATTAATAGAAGCAAGGGAAACCCTGCCCTCAACAAACCAGAATCCAAGCACAAACTCATGTTGGAGACACATCTGGACGCTTGAAATACAGATCTTAAGAACCCTGATTGAACACGTTCAAGAGGGGCAAAGCTAGATGTGCAGGGGAAGTGCAGTGGTACCTCAGTTCACGAATGCCTCCGTTCACGACCAAATTGGTTCACGAACAAAAATTTCAGGAAAATGTTGCCTCCATTCGCGAACTCCGCATCGGGTGACGACCATGATCACGGCCATGTTCCCACGTGAACACTATCGTGATCACACCCGTCTTCCCTGCACAATCACGGCCGTCTTGCCTGCTTGCGGTTTCAGACAGACCTGTGGTCACTTGCTGTGGCGTATTATTCAATAATAATATTGAATAATGGCTCCAAAGAAACTGCAGAGCAAGCATGGTGCTAAAAAGAACGTGCAGAGCAGTAATGAAGGTGACAAGAACGTGCAGAGCAAGAATGGTAAGAAGGTTTTGAAGAAAATAACCATTGAATTGAAGAAGGAAATTGTAGAAAAGCATGAGCATGGTACTCGTGTGACTGATCCAGCCTCTGAGTATAAGATGGCAAAGTCATTACTTTGTTGTTCTTTGGGACTTTGTTTCAAATTTTTGTGATTAAAAAATTATTTAAAGAACAGATTAACCTTATTTACATTGAACCTTATAGGCAAATTTGACTTGGTTTGTGACCAAAATCGGTTTGTGACCATGTTTGTAGAGGTCAGAACGCATTAACCTTGATTACACTGAACCTTATGAGAAATTTGGCTTGGTTTGTGACCAATTCGGGTCGCGGATTAAGCTTGTGATTCAAGGTACCACTGTACTGTGCCTGTAAGGTTCTGAGGCAACACCAGGGCTTCCTCTTCTGGCCAGAGACCAGAATAGCAGCTTTAGTCGTTGCAGGATTCTGCCCTCAGTCCACTGCAGCTGCCAGGGCTCTCATGAGTTCCACCTGGGGAGCCCTGGGGAAGAGCTATAAGAACCAGCTCTTCCTCTCAGAAGCTGCCTTGGTAGTGAAGCTCTTCCTGGTCTGCTAGACTTGGACCTCTGCTACTGTGTCCTGGCTGAGCTCCTGTTCCTATGACTCCCAGACCTGCAAGGCGCAGACTCTTCCCTGACTGGTCTGCCTTCCTTGGTTATCTGACCCTCGGCCTGCTCTGAACTACACTACCTTTCTATATGGACTTGGTTTGTGTACTGATTTCCGGCTTGACTTTTAGACTGTGTATTGGACTTGTCATGCCCTGTCTGCCTTTATCCTGGTGCCTTTACCTTGCTAGTCAGCTACCCTTGCCCTGAATGCTGACAGTTCCATATAAAGGATGGGACAGGGTTTTAGCTTGATATAATTTACCTGTAAGTGCTGCTGGTATATACTGGCCACCATTAGTACATGGGAATTGAACTATTTCTTGGGTGGATTTCTGGCCAGGTTCAGCCATGCATTTATGATGGGCAGTTCTCACTCCAGTTGATTGCAACATCGCCCCCATGTATTTACATTTAAGTACCTCTTCTATCTTGCGGCTGAAGTCTTAGGCCTCTTGCCAAAAGATAGAACCTTGGTTTTATGGTAATTGAACATGAGCTGGTTCTCCTCACAAAAATGACTGAACTTCTTTAAGGCCCTTCTGAGTCTCACAGGGGTTTTCAATAGGATGACCATGTTGTTAGCAAACAAAAGCAGAGGTATCTTATGGTTGGATACCATAAGATATCTTATGGAGGGTGGAAATCAGGGATGTTCAAATAGTCTACTAAATGGTTTATATAAATAACGAAGGGGGGCATTTCTGGTCATGGTGCCGCGTGGTCACTAACTTTCAACTCTGTCCCTGAATGCCATTCTAATTGGATAGATCTGCTTGGATAAATAGCATGATCTTGGATACAAGGTAAAGGGGAAAGTGTCTGCTTTTGAAAAGACCAGAATATTGGGGCATTGGACTCATGGACTCTGACAAATTGGGCTTTAAAAATCTCTAAGGGATGATTCCTCCTTCCCTCCCCTTCCAGGATGAATGCCAGAACTCTAGGAGAAGAAACTTAAAAGGAGTTATGACTTTCTTTTACTGCTGCCTACTAATTGGAGTTTATTTAAAAATCAGCATTGCTTAAATACCTGAATGTGCTAAGAACACAGAGATTCTGGTATCAATAATATTCTGAAGGGAAGTGGAAGTGATCTTCTGACTTGATGTGGTAATTTATGTGAGAAGCATACACTTCTTTGAATGTGCTCCGCCTAGTGGATGAATATCTCAAAGGCCACCTAGATCACAGAAATTGAAACAGATCCAGCCAGTTCAGAGACAGCCAACATGACTGATTTTAATCTTTCTAAGATTACATGTTCTGATAAAGAACCTGATAAAGAAGCTGACACAGCAGCTGGAAGCAACAGAAAGCGGAAGCTCAGAGAGGAGGTGGCGTTATGGGGGGAAGGTGAGGGGGAAGTTGCTGGATGTTGTTAAGAAAGTATTAGAATAACAAAGGCATAAAGAACTTAAAGATCTGAAAGATGGAGAACTCAGATCTCAAAGTATTATTACTCAAATTAAAGAGGGTAATTAAAAAAATTCTCGAGATTGGAGAAACAAGTCAAGATGCTTCCAGAGCAATTATCAACAGAAGAAAAGAAACTTTAAAATGATATTGATTTCTGATGTAAAATTGGATCAAAAGGACTTTGAAAGGATACATTGAGTTGGCTACAAGTGAGAAGCCAAGATGTTTTCAAGTGCTGTTTTGATCAGATTGTCAAATTATTACAGGAAGGAAAGATTTATGGAAATCCTGATTTAGGAGAAAAATCAGGCCGATTGAAATTTAAAGGAGCCCCTATTCAGGTCTTCCAGGATCTCTGCTTCCAGACTTTACACTCTAGATAGTCATTGAGATATTTAAGATTGTGCTACTGAAGAATAACATTAAATATAGCTGCGGATGCCCAGTGTTCATGAATTTTTTGTACAAGGGAAGGCTCTATATAATAAACTATTTAGAACAGGTTGAAAGCTTATTGAGTGGATGGGGACTTAACGATGAAGGAGAAAATCAAGAAAGTCAAGAAACCTTAAGAAAGGCCCTGGCAGTGGTGCAGTGGAGAATCAGTGTTTGATGGAGCAGATCAAAAGAATGGTGATCAACAAGAAGAGGAACAGGAAGCAGTTGGTGAGATCTCACTGACATGAGACCCAAGTTGAAGGTGGGGTGAAGAACTGGTGAAGAATAACTGGAGAAGAAGAAGGAATGAGCAGAAGAAGGGAAGTAGAAGAATTTTGGATTGATATGGAAAGGGTAAATAAGTTTGGTGCTAATAAAATTGTAGAAGAGATTTGTAACTGTTATAAGATTCAAGACATACACAGTTATGAAAATAGTAGAGTAAGGTTAACTAAATAATACCAGGTTTATAGGATTGTATTTTGAATGAGTCTACTGGTTGAAGCATGAGATATTGAGTGAATTCAATAATGAAGGTTAAAGTTAGATAGCTACTATGTATTATGGAGAACCCCACTGAAAAAGTACTTAAATACTTACCTATTCAATAGATACAATGGTAAAATGAGAGGTAGAAGTAGTTATAAGCGATGGGTGTGTGTACAATTTTTGCAAAGGCAATAGAAGTAAGAACTAGAGTAATGTTAAATAACTCTGAGTAGTATTTAAAATAACTAATAGGGGACAGAGGCAGTGGGAGAGTGGAGGGAGGCATTGGTGTTTGGAATGGCCTGGAGTTTCCTCCGATCCCCCCTTCAGCTTTGGGCTAGGTGGTACCCAGGGGATTTGCCTGGGGGAAGGGGAATAGTTTAGATAAGTGTATATGGGGAGGCATGATGGGGTACAAATCTGCCCTTGCCACCCATGTCTTTTTGCTGGCTCTTGTTTAGTAGAATTGGGCAAGAGGCTTAATTTCATATCCTAAATGGATCTATGCTAGGGAATTAGCCTAGGGAATCTGCCTTCATGACTGGAGTCAGGTACAGCAGCATTTCCCCCCCTGCCCTTTTTAAATTATTTTTACAAAACATACAAATAAACAGTTGAGATACAATACATATTAAAATATATCAATATTAGTGTCTGCAACCCAACTGATAACTAAAAAAACCCAACAACACAAAACATTGTGCGCCCGCTCCCCAGGAGACCAGTTTATATCTCCATTTCACTTCGTACAATATAACATTTAACAATGTTAACCCCTCCAAAAATTCATATATTTCTGAGTAGGCTTACAGCCTTTCCCTTCCATCAGTACTGCTTTTACAAAATCTTCCAATATTACATTATATTTATTTAGTTTTATTATCCCATTTTTAATTTTTATTTCTGTTGTCAATTTATCATTAACAATTATATTCCATATTTCATTATACCATTCATTCCTTTGTATAACTCAATTCTGTTTTCAGTATCTAACCATTACTAACCTAGCTGCCATTATCAGATTTAGAATCAATTCTTTCTTAGGTTCATTTATATCTTGTTTTTCAATCAGCAGCAATAATGCAATTCTTGGTGACATTTCTAGATTTATATCTAGAATTTCTCTAAGTTCATTAAACACCATAATCCACAACTTTTGTATATTATCACAATCCCACCGCATATGTTTGTAGGTTCCAATCCCTTTTCCACATCTCCAACAAATATTACAATATTTATAATTAATTTGGTTCAACTTAACTGGTGTTAAATACCATCTCCATATCACTATCCATGTTTAATTCTAACTGACACATTCTTGTATACTCTTCTATTCCACATATACTTCCAATCCTCATCTTTTATTTCACCAACATCCATTTCCCAAATTGATTTCAAACTTTTTGTCTGTTCCCCTAATTCTATTAGTATTTTATAAATTTTGGCAATTCTTCCTTTATCTGTATATTCTTTCTTAATCTTACATTCTTTCACAATCACTTCAAATTTTAATTGTCTTTCTTCCTCTTTCAATTTTCCCTCCATCTTTATCCATTTTTCTGTTGTTGTTGTTAGTCGCGAAGTCGTGTCTGACCCATCATGACCCCATGGACAAGATTCCTCCAGGCCTTCCTGTCCTCCACCATCCCCCAGAGTCCACTGAAGCTCACACCGACTGCTTCAGTGACTCCATCCAGCCACCTCATTCTCTGCCATCCCCTTCTTCTTTTGCCATCTATTGTTCCCAGCATTAGGCTCTTCTCCAGGGAGTCCTTCCTTCTCATTAGGGTTTTTTCCATTTTTCTATTAAATTTAGCCAATTTAATTTAGCCTTTGCCAATACACTCCTTAATTGTGTTATTTTTATCTTATTTTTCCAGTCTTCCCATTTATATATTTGATTATGTTTTAGTTTATCAATCAAATCCTTTGATTCTGTTTTTGGGAATTTCTCCATTTTGACCACTGGTGTTAATGGAGAAATTCCTGGCATTAATTGTTGTCTCCATTTTTCCCATACTTCCACTGTATTTTTTAAAAAGGGATTTTGAATTCTCAATCTTTTTAATATACTTTTAAAAGCAGGATGTCTCTAAGGGATCACCTATTTCCCTTAATTCTTTCAATTCAATATCACTCCATATTAGTTCTCTGCTTTGAGCTGTAATATCTGGAACTATCTTTAGTTGATTTGCAGCCCAGTACTTTTTAACATCTGGGATACACAGCCCTCCTTTTTTTTTTTTTTTTTTTCTTTTCACATAAATTTTTTTTTTTTTTTTTTCTTTTTTTTTTATTAATTATGTTCCCCTCCTTTTTTTTTTTTTTTTTTTTTGTGAGTCATACCATAGAACTTTACTTATTCTTGCTCTCTTCCTCCATTACAATATACCTTCAATAACTTCTGTATTTCCTTTAATTCATGATCATAAAACTTAAATGAAATCACCCAGAACAAAAAATTAATATTTGGCAAAATTTTCATTTTTATTACTGCTATTCTTCCGAACTATGATAATTTTACCTATTCATATCTTCCTATATTACATTTTATTTCCTTCTTTAACTTCTCATAATTTTTCATTTTTAATTCTTGACTATTTTTTGGAATGTTAAATCCTAAATATCTGATACTGTCTACTATTTTAATTTATATTTTTTTCTTTTAATATATCCAATTCTTCACTATTGTGATTAGATAACATCATTTTTGATTTTTCTAAATTTACTTGCAACCCACTATACTTCCCAAATTCCTTTAAATATATTCTCTCTATAGTATTTATTGGATCTTGAAATGTTAATGTATCACTTGCAAATTAGTTTTAACTTTCTGACATCTCTAATTCCTTCTATCTGTATATCATTTCTAATTGCATCTGCCAATACTTCTATCATTAATACAAATAATATTGGGGATAAGGGGCAACCCTGTCTCATTCCTCAGCTTGAGGTTATTGTTTCTTTAATACCATCATTTACAATGATGTTTGCTGTATTTTCTGAATAATTGATTTATTACTTTCTTAAATTTTATTCCAAATCCAATCTTTTCTATTAGAATCTTCAGTGTTGGCTGTTCCACACAATCAAAGGCTTTAAATATATCTAATGCTAATACAGTGGGTACCTTGGCGCACAAACTTAATCCATTCCATGACTCTGGTCATGACCCAAATTGGTTGTGAGCCAGGTCAAATTTCCCAATAAGGTTAATCTGTTCTGTAACTACTTTTTTATCACAAAAAATTGAAACAAAGTGACAAAGAACAACAAATATCGTGGCCATCTCCCCCCCTCCCCCGAGCACGACCGTGATCATGCCCATCTTCCCTGCACGAGGGTGACCGTGACTGAGGCCATAGACTTGTGTAATCACGGTCGTGGTCATACAGGGAGGATGGGCACAATTGCAATCATCACCCAGAGTTCGTGACCTGAGGCAAAATTTTTCTGAAATTTCTGTTCATGACTCGATTTGGTTGTGAACTGAGGCGTTCGTGAGCCAAGGTACCACTATATACTTGCCTTTAAATTGTGCTTCTTTATATAATAAATGTGCCCACCTGGGTATCTGGTTCAGCACCGTTCATGCCTGGAGGGGAGGGGAGGGGGGGTCGCTTTGGTTTACCGAGCCTCCATCTCCCTCACGGGACTTCCGGTCCCTTCAAGGCCAGGGCTGGAGTGCCTCTACTTGGTGTTGGGTGACCGAGACAGATTGGGGATTCGGTTGGTGTACTGTGCACCCTTCTGCCCAACAGTCTCCCTGCCTGAGCTGACAGAGATTGTCTCAGACCTGGTGTTGAGGACCCCCAGGATGTTGGTCCTGGGGGACGTCAATCTCCATGCTGAGACTTTTCTGACCGGGGTGGCTCAGGACTTCATGGCCTCCATGACGGCCACGGGGCTGTCTCAACATGTCACAGGCCCGACCCATGAACGTGGACACACTCTGGACCTGGTTTTCTCAACGGGGCAGGAAGAGGGTGGTCTGAGGGTGAGGAATTTATGTCTGACACCCCTGTCATGGTCAGATCACTTCCTCGTGAGGTTTGGCTCGAGAGTGGCCTCTCCCTCTGTAAGGATGCGGACCCGGTTGTGTGGGTCCGCCCCCAGAGGCGGATAGATCCGGACGGATTCCTGAAGGCCCTGGGGGAGTTTCCGGGTGGCAAGACTGGTGCTCCTGTCAAGGCTCTGGTCGAACTCTGGAATAGGGAGATGACCAGGGCTGTTGACAAGATCGCTCCTAAGCGTCCTCTCCCGCCAGGCAGAGCCCACTCTTCCCCTTGGTATACACCTGAATTGCGGGCGATGAAGCAGGCCGGGAGACGGCTAGAGCATAGGTGGAGGAGATCATGGGATGAATCTGACCAAACACACTTAAGAGCCCATTATCGGGCCTATGCTGTGGTGGTGAGGGTGGCGAAAAAGCAATTCTTCTCTGTTTCCATTGCCTCCCCAACTTGCCGTCTGGCAGAGCTTTTTCGGGTGGCACAAGGGCTGGTCCGTCCTGGCCCTAAGAAAGATCAGGTTCCACCCTCAAAGGGCCGCTGTGACGACTTTGCCAAGCATTTCAGGGAGAAAATCGCTCAGAGTCATCACGAGCTGGACTCCAATAGTGATTCAGAGGCTTCTGGGGAGATACCAATGTCGCCGTCTGGTCCAAAATTCATGGATGAATTTCAGTTATTGCAGCCTGATGATGTGGATAAGGTGCTTGGACGAGTATGTCCCACTACTTTCCTATTGGACCCTTGCCCATCTTGGTTAACGCCAAGCATGGGATTGGGACCTGCATCTTGGAAGTGGTTAACGCTTCTCTGAGGGAGGGTTGGGTACCTGCCCCTTTAAAGGAGGTGATAGTCCAACCGATCCTGAAGAAAGCGTCACTGGATCCAGAGATGGCCACTAACTATAGACCAGTGGCCAACATCTCGTTTCTGGGCAAAGTGTTGGAGTGGGTGGTGGCGGGACAACTCCAAGCACCATTGGAGGAAACTGATTATATGGACCCATTTCAGTCTGGCTTCAGACCCGGGTATGGTACTGAATCTGCCTTGGTTGCCTTGTAAGATAACCTGTGCAGGGAGAAGGACAGGAAGTGCATCCCTGTTGGTTCTTCTGGACCTCTCAGCGGCTTTCAATACCATCGACCATGGTCTCCTT
The DNA here is from genome assembly GCF_004798865.1 of Varanus komodoensis. Lineage (NCBI taxonomy): Eukaryota > Metazoa > Chordata > Lepidosauria > Squamata > Varanidae > Varanus > Varanus komodoensis. The sequence continues at coordinate 564,288 of NW_025335275.1, forward strand.
CTGGATAGGCTAGTGGGATTGGGGGTCAGAGGCACTGCTTTGCAGTGGTTCCACTCCTATCTCAATGGCTGATTGCAGAAGGTGGTGCTGGGGGACTATGGCTCTGCGCCATGGCCGCTTTGCCATGGAGTACCACAGGGATCCAGTTTGTCCCCTTTGCTGTTTAACATCTACATGAAACCGCTGGGAGAGGTCATCAGGAGGTGTGGGCTGCGGGATCATCAGTATGCTGATGATACCCAGCTCTACCTCTCGTTCCCTACCAATCCAGGTGAGGCAGTGGCTGTGCTGAACCGGTGCCTGGCCGAGGTAATGGGCTGGATGAGGGCCAATAAACTGAAGCTCAATCCAGACAAGACGGAGGTCCTGTTGGTTGGTGGATCGGGCTTCGGGGAAGTTGAATTGAACCTAGTCCTGAATGGGGTTGCACTCCCTCTTAGGGACAAGGTCCGCAGCTTGGGAGTGCTCCTCGACCCAGAGCTTTCACTGGAAGCTCAGGTGACAGCGGTGGTGAGGAGCGCTTTCTTTCAGCTTTGGCTGATCCATCAGCTGCGCCCCTACCTGGAGGACGGTGACACACGCGTTGGTGACTTCCCGACTTGACTTCTGTAACGCGCTCTACGTGGGGCTCCCCTTGAATATGGTCCAGATACTTCAGTTGGTTCAAAATAGAGCTGCCAGGCTGCTGACGGGGACTGGGTGTTATGTTGACATGACTCCAGTTCTCCGTCAGCTTCACTGGCTTCCCACTGAAGTCCAGGCCCAATTCAAGGTGTTGGTGATGACCTATAAAGCCCTTAACAGCTTGGGTCCTGGTTACCTGAAGGAGCGCTTATGTCCATATATGCCCGCCCGCCCCTTGAGATCAGCGGGAGAGGCCCTTCTCCGGGAACCCTCTGCGAAGGAAATTAGGAGAGTAAGTACTCGGAGGAGGGCTTTCTCTGCGGTGGCGCCCAATCTATGGAATGCGCTCCCCAGAGAGGTCTGCCTGGTGCCGTCGTTATTTGTTTTTCGGCGCCAGGTGAAGACCTTTTATTCAAACGTTATTTTAATTGTTAATATTATTTATTTAATTAATTCATTGGCCAGGGCAACTTAATTTATATTGTTTTATAGGATTCTATTTATTTATGGTTGTGAGCCACCCAAAGGCTTTGGTGAATGGGGTGGGATAGAAGTTCCCTAAATAAATAAATAAATAAAAGTTAATATTTAATACTCTCCTTACTACATCTGACATTTGTCGACCTTTTATAAACCCACATTGATCATTCTTTGAATAGATTCATAGATAAATATATAATCTATTTACCAATATCTCTGTAAAAATCTTAGCATCTTGATTAATAAGGGATATCAGTGTATAAGATCCAGGGTTTGTAAGATCTTTATTAGGTTTTGCTATCAGCACTATCATGGATTGTTTCCAAGAATTTGAAATTTTTTCCCCTTCTATTATTTAAACATCATTTTTATCTTAGGGACTAACAATTTTTTAATCTTTTTTAATATTCAACACCCAATGCATCAGATGCTGGTGCTTTACCTATTTTCAATTTATTCATCAACAACAATTTGAAGAGCCTTTAAAAATTTCAATGCTTCCTCCTTTGTATTGACTCTGTAATATTTTCCATTGTACAAAAACATCAAAAAAATTGGAAACCCCCAACTGTATTTTATATAATTCTTTAATATTTAGCAGGCTTGGAACATATCTCTCCTCCATTGCAAAGTCTCATTACATAAATCAGGAAAGACTTTACTCTGATGACCTTCAAGCATTGTTGTTATGTTGTTGTTGTTAGTCACGAAGTCGTGTCCGACCCATCGCAACCCCATGGACAACATTCCTCCAGGCCTTCCTGTCCTCCACCATCCCCCGGAGCCCACTTAAGCTCACACCAACTGCTTCAGTGACTCCATCCAGCCACCTCATCCTCTGCCGTCCTCTTCTTTTGCCATCTATTGTTCCCAGCATTAGGCTCTTCTCCAGGGAGTTCTCATTAGGTGGCCAAAGTATTTGAGTTTCATCTTCAGTATCTGGCCTTCTAAAGAGCAGTCAGGGTTGATCTCCTCCAGGACTTACCAGTTTGATCGCCTTGCGGTTCAAGAGACTCACAGGAGTCTTCTCCAGCACCACAATGCAAAGGTCTCAATCCTTTGGCCCTCAGCCTTCTTTATGGTCCAGCTTTCACAGCCATACATTGCAACTGGAAAAACCATAGCCTTGACTATACACACTTTCGTTGGCAGGGTGATGTCTCTGCTTTTTAGTATGCTGTCTAGATTTGCCTTAGCTTTCCTCCCCAGGAGCAAGTATCTTTTAATTTCTTGGCTGCAGTCCCCATCTGTGGTGATCTTGGAGCCCAGGAAAATAAAATCTGTCACTACCTTCATTTCTTCCCCATCTATTTGCCAGGAAGTGGGAGGACTGGATGCCATGATCTTAGTTTTCTTAATGCTGAGTTTCAAGCCAACATTTGCACTCTCCTCCTTCATCCACATCAAGAGGCTCTTTAGTTCCTCTTCACTTTCTGCCATGAGAGTGGTATCATCTGCATATCTGAGGTTTTTGATATTTCTTCCGGCAATCTTAATTCCAATTGGTGATTCAACTAGCCCTGCCTTTCTCATGATGTGCTCTGCATATAAGTTAAATAGGCAGGGTGACAGTGTACAGCCTTGCTGAACTCCTTTCTCAATTTTGAACCGATCAGTGGTTCTGTATCCAGTTCTCACTGTTGCTTCTTGTCCCGCATATAGGTTTCTCCAGAGACAAATAAGATGGTCAGGTACTCCCATCTTTTTAAGAACTTGCCACAACTTGTTGTGATCCACACAATCAGAGGCTTTAGCATAGTCAATGATGCAGAAGTAGATGTTTTTCTGGAACTCCCTAGCTTTCTCCATGATCCAGTGTATGTTTGCAATTTGATCTCTAGTTCCTCTCCCTCTTCGAAATCCTGCCTGTACTTCTGGTAGTTCTCGGTCCACATACTGCTGGAGCCTAGCTTGTAGGATGTTGAGCATAACTTTGCTAGCATGTGAAATGAGTTCAATGGTGTGGCAGTTTGAACATTCTTTGGCATTGCCCTTCTTTGGGATTGGAATGTAAACTGACCTTTTCCAATCCTGTGGCCACTGTTGAGTTTTTCAAGTTTGCTGGCATATTGAATGTAGCACTTTAACTGCATTGTCTTTTAAGATTTTGAATAGCTCAGCTGGAATACTGTCACCTCCACTAGCTTTGTTGTTGTTCAGACTTCCTAAGGCCCACTTGATTAACATTCCAGGATGTCTGGCTCGAGGTCAGTGACCACCCCATCGTGGTTATCAGGGACGTTAAGCTCTTTCTTTTATTGTTCTTCTGTGTAACCTTGCCGCCTCTTCTTAATCTCGTCTGCCTCTGTTAGGTCCCTGCCATTTTGGCCCTTTATCATGCCCATCATTGCATGAAATGTTCTTTTCATATCTCCAATTTTCTTGAAGAGATCTCTGGTCCTCTCTATTCTATTGTTTTCTTCTATTTCTTTGCACTGTTCATTTAAGAAGGCATTCTTATCTCTTCTAGCTGTTCTCTGGAATTTTGCATTCAATTGGGTGTATCTTTCTCTTTCTCCCTTGCCTTTCGCTTCCCTCCTTTCCTCAGCTATTTGTAAAGCTTCCTCAGACAGCCATTTTGCTTTCTTGCATATCTTTTTCTTTGGGATGGTTTTAGTTGCTACCTCTTGTACATTGTTGTGAACCTCCATCCATAGTTCGGAGGCACTCTATCAGATCTAATTCCTTCAATCTATTTGTCATCTCTACTGTATATTCATCAGGAATATGATTTAGGTCATACCTGAGTGGCGTAGTGCTTTTCCCTACTTTCTTCAATTTAAGCCTAAATTTTGCAACAAGAAGCTCATGATCTAAGCTACAGTCAGCTCCTGGTCTAGTTTTTACTGACTGTATAGAGCTTCTTCATCTTTGGCTGCAGACCACATAATCCATCTGATTTCTGTGTTGACCGTCTGGTGATGTCAATGTGTAGAGTTGTCTCTTGGGTTGTTGGAAAAGAGTGCTTGCTATGACCATCGTATTCTCTTGACAAAATTCTACCAGCCTGTGCCCTGCTTCATTTTGTACTCCAAGGCCAAACTTGCCTGTTGTTCGAGTTATCTTTTGGCTTCCTACTTTAGCATTCCAATCCTCCATGATGATAAGGACATCATTTTTTGGTGTTAATTCTAGAAGGTATTGTAGGCCTTCATGGAATCAGTCAACTTCAGCCTCTTCAGCACCAGTGGTTGGGGCATAGACTTGGACTACTGTGGTGTTGAATGGTTTGCCTTGGATTCAAACTGAAATCATTCCGTCATTTTGGATTCTGTATCCCAGTACTGCTTTTCCTACTCTTTTATTGACTATGAAGGCTGCTCCATTTCTTCTGAGGGATTCTTGCCCGCAGTAGTATACCTGATGGCCATCTGAATTAAACTCACCCATTCCTGTCCATTTTAGTTCACCGATTCCTAAGATGTCGATGTTCAGTCTTGTCATCTCTTGCTTGACCACATCCAGCTTGCCTTGATTCATGGATCTTACATTCCAGGTTCCTATGCAGTATAGATCTTTGCAGCATCGGACTTTCCTTTCACCACCAGATACATCTGCAACTGAGTGTCCTTTCGGCTTTGACTCAGTCGCTTCATTCTTTCTGGCTCTGCTAGTACTAGCCCTCTGCTCTTCCCCAGTAGCATATTGGACACCTTCTGACCGGAGGGGCTCATCCTTCGGTATCATATCTCTTTGCCTTTTGGTACTTTCCATGGGGTTTTCATGGCAAGGGTACTGGAGTGGGTTGCCATTTCCTTCTCCAGTGGATCACATTTTGTCAGAGCTCTCTGCTATGACCTGTCCATCTTGGGTGGCCCTGCGTGGCATTGCTCATAGCTTCATTGAGCTACACAAACCCCTTCGCCACGATAAGGCATCCATGAAGCAGCCTTCAAGCATAATTGATGTCATATCCCATAATTTCCACATCAGTTCTTTTTTTTTGCATATGACCAGAATTGGACCACAATGTCTCTTGGTGTTTTTCTTCCAGCTCTTCTTGTGCCAACTCTATGTATTGCATCAATATCATATCTTGTAAAAGAGACATCTGGAAAAATAGATTTGGCCCAGTCCAATATCAATTGAATCAGTTTATCTTCATTCTCTTTCCCATCCTCTTGATATCCTTTAAGGCGTAAAATCATTCTTCATTATCTATTCCAAATCTCAATCACTCTTTTAGAGACCTGGTCTATTTTGGTCATCTGTTTGTTTTTTTTACTCATTGTCCTGTTCTCTCATCTGAGCTGTCACTTCTGTAATTATTTGAAGATTCTCTTAAATTTGTTTTGATAGATCTTTTATTCTTCCATCCATATTAACCCTTTTAATATCTCATTTCTTCATATTATTCTTCATCTCATCTTTCATATCTTTTAAATCTGTCTTCATTTGTGCCTTCATTTCTCTTAATCCCTGTAGAAGTATATCAGAGTTGTCTGGTTGTGTTGATGAAGACGTTTATTTTTCCGGTGATGCTCTCTATTTCCCATTCATTTCACAACTTTTCTTTCTTTTCCACCGCAAATCCAATGGGTGAGGTTTATGAGAAGGATCTTGTTTCACTTTAGGTCTTGGCCAAACACTTAGATTCTTGTTGGACAGTTTCTGCAGTCTTGCTACATTTAGACATACAGTCTACAGTTGTTATTTAACATCCAACTAAGAGGAGAGAGCGCTTGAATTTAATGTTATCTTATTTGCAGACCACAATTGCAGTGAAGCTTTCAAACAGTATACAGATCAACAGCTGGAATTTAACATCTAGCCAGCAGAGGGAGCCCAAGTATTACTATTAGCAAAATATAGTCTTCCTCTTTCTCAAACCATAGTCACTTCCTCTTTTTATTTTTTATTTTTGTTGTTTCTTATCTTTTACCTTTGTAATAGTAACAAGTAACAATCCTGGGACATTAATTAACTTTGATAAATGTTCCTTACAGCTCTTATTTTCAGTGTTTTCAGTGTTTCAAATCTTCCCAGGAGATAAACAAAAGAATTAACTTACGTTTCATGCATTTTTCAGCATTTCTTGAGTATATTTTAATCATATTTTTCCTGATGGTCAGGAGGAGTAAGAATTCAGCATTCAGAGTCCATCTGAGCTAGCTCTGTCTCCCCAGTTACAGCACTATTGATTGTATTTTGATCAGTGATAATTTATTACCCTTTGTCAAAAGCCTACTGATACTTCCTGACCTTGAGAGCAATCATTGGCTTGGAACACACAGGCTGAATACCATCTAAGAATTATAACTGAAACTTGGTGGGATGACTCATAGAAACATGGAGGAGGGAAGCAAATCAAAAGGGGGCTTCTGGGCCATCTAATCTGACCGCCCCCCAGCTGCAGCCACCTCTGCTGATGTCATCCCCAACATGTGGTTATCCAATTTTTCTTTGAATAGCTTTACTGATGGGACCTCAACCAGCTCCCTTGGAAGCCCATTCCATATCCTAGGGATCCCAACCATCAGGAAGTACTGCCTGACATCCATCCTGAAGTCCGGTTCCTTGAGCTTTGCCCCTTGGAACACATTCAGCCCTCCACTGCAAGAAAGAACAGGTCAGGGCCCTCCTTCACATGACATCCCCTCACAAACCTGTAAGTCATTAAAAGATCTCCTTGGAGTCTCTTGTCCATGCTGAAAAGAGCCATTTCCCACAATTTCTCCTCGTATGTCATCCCTCCAAACCTGGTTATCAAGTGAACACACTTAAGAGCCCATTATCGGGCCTATGCTGTGGCGGTGAGGGCGGCGAAAAAGAAATTCTTCTCCATTTCCATTGCCTCCTCACAATGCCGCCCGGCGGAGCTGTTTCAGGTGGTACAAGGGCTGGTCTGTCCTGGCCCTAAGAAAGATCCAGTTCCACCCTCGAAGGCCCGCTGTGACGACTTTGCCAAGCATTTCAGGGAGAAAATCGCTCAGATTCATCACAAGCTGGACTCCAATAGTGATTCACAGGCTTCTGGGGAGATACCAATGTCGCCGTCTCGTCCAAAATTGATGGATGAATTTCAGTTACTGCGGCCTGATGATGTGGACAAGTTGCTTGGACGAGTGCGTCCCACCACCTGCCTATTGGACCCTTGCCCATCTTGGCTAATTAACAATGCCAAGCACGAGATAGGGATCTGGATCTTGGAAGTGGTTAATGCTTCTCTGAGGGAGGGTCGGGTACCTGCCCTTTTAAAGGAGGTGGTAGTCCAACCGGTCCTGAAGAAAGCGTGACTGGATCCAGAGATGGCCACTAATTATAGACCAGTGGCCAACATCCCGTTTCTGGGCAAAGTGTTGGAGCGGGTGGTGGCGGGACAACTCCAAGCACTCTTGGAGGAAACTGATTATATGGACCCATTTCAGTCTGGCTTCAAACCCGGGTACGGTACTGAATCTGCCTTGGTCGCCCTGTACGATGACCTGTGCAGGGAGAAGGACAGGGGGAGTGCGTCCCTGTTGGTTCTCCTGGACCTCTCAGCGGCTTTCAATACCATCGACCATGGTATCCTTCTGGATAGGCTAGCGGGATTGGGGGTCGGAGGCACTGCTTTGCAGTGGTTCCGCTCCTATCTCAATGGCTGATTCCAGAAGGTAGTGCTGGGGGACTATGGCTCTGCGCCATGGCAGCTATGCCATGGAGTTCCGCAGGGTTCCATTTTGTCCCCCTTGCTATTTAACATCTACATGAGACCGCTGGGGGAGGTCATCAGGAGGTGTGGGCTGCGGGATCATCAGTATGCTGATGATACCCAGCTCTACCTCTCGTTCCCTACCAATCCAGGTGAGGCAGTGGCTGTGCTGAACCGGTGCCTGGCCGAGGTAATGGGCTGGATTGAGGGCCAATAAACTGAAGCTCATTCCAGACAAGACGGAGGTCCTATTGGTTGGCAGATCGTACTTCAGGGAAGGGAACCTGAACCTAGTCCTGAATGGGGTTGCACTCCCTCTTAGGGACAAGGTCCACAGCTTGGGAGTGCTCCTCGACCCAGAGCTTTCACTGGAAGCTCAGGTGACAGCAGTGGCAAGGAGCACTTTCTTTCAGCTTCGGCTGATCCATCAGCTGCGCCCCTACCTGGAGGATGACTGCCTGGCGACAGTGACACACGTGTTGGTGACTTCCCAACTTGACTTCTGTAACGCGCTCTACGTGGGGCTACCCTTGAAGACGGTCCGGATACTTCAATTGGTTCAAAATAGAGCTGCCAGGCTGCTGACGGGGACTGGGCGTTATGTTCACATGACTCCAGTTCTCCGTCAGCTTCACTGGCTTCCCACTGAAGTCCGGGCCCAATTCAAGGTGTTGGTGATGACCTATAAAGCCCTTAACAGCTTGGGTCCTGGTTACCTGAAGGAGCACTTACGTCCATATATGCCTGCTTGCCCCTTGAGATCAGCGGGAGAGGCCCTTCTCTGGGAACCCTCTGCGAAGGAAATTAGGAGAGTAAGTACTCGGAGGAGGGCTTTCTCTGCGGTGGCACCCAATCTATGGAATGCGCTCCCCAGAGAGGTCTGCCTGGCACCATTGTTATTTGTTTTTCAGCGCCAGGCCTAGACCTTTTTATTCAAATGCTATTTTAATTGTTAAATATTTATTTTATTTTTCGGGCCAGGTCGACTCATATTATATTGTTTTATATTGTTCTTATTTATTTATGATTGTGAGCTGCCCCGAGGATTCAGCGAATGGGGTGGCATAGAAGCCTTCTAAATAATTAAATAAATTCTTGTGACCCTGTGCTGAACCAATTATAACCTAGCTATGTCTATGTGGAGCCCAAAACTGGACAAAGTACTCCAGTTATGGGTGCATCAGAGTTATGTAGAGCAGCATCAACACCTCCCTAGATCTGGAAGCCATGCTTCTGGCTGTACATTTAAGGGTTGCATTTCCCTTCTTAACCACCCCATCACACTGCTGGCTCATGTTCAGCCTGCTTTTGACAAGTACCCCAAGAACCCTTTCACAAGTGCTGCTCTCCTGCCACTTGTCCCTCATCCTGTACCTGTGACAGCTTTACCTGTGTCCACATTAAATGACATCCTGTTGTCCCCCACCCACTTCCACAGCCTGTCCAAATCCTTCTGGTTCTGGATCACCTGCTCCTCAGTTGTGGCCACCATTCCCATGTTGGCATCTTCCTCAAATTCAGTCAGCAGACTGGTTATCTCCTTCCTCATGTCAATGATAAAAAGGCTGAACAGAATCGGTGCCAGAAATGAGCCCTCGGGGACTCTGCTCGTCACTGGCTACCATCCCGATGATTCCCCTCTGATTGTCAGACTGCAAGCAGAGGGTGACTCCCATGCCATAATCCATGGGACAGTGCTTTGATCTATCCCGAAGCTCAACAATTTCTTGAGCAGCATATCATGGGGCACTTTGTCGAAGGCCTTGTTGAGATCCAGGTAAACCTCACCCACTGCATCCCCTCCATGTAGCCACCTCGAGACCTTATCATGGGATCCCACAAGGTTTGTCTGGCAGGACCTGTTTCAACAGAATCCGTGCTGCATGGCTGCCAACCTTCCACCCCCATCTAGGGTTTCTAGAGCTTTCCCTGTTATGAGCCATTCCATCTTCTTTTCCAGAATGGATGTGTAAGGCTAAGTGACCTGTAGTTCCCCATATCCCCTTTGCTATCCAAAGGAATGAAGCAAGGATGTGTTTTTGTACTCCCCCTGTTCATTATTTATTTATATATAAATATACAAATATATTTGTACTCCCCGTTTGTATATTTGTACAAATAAATATATTTGTACTCCCCCTGTTCATTATATACATATAATTATATATACTATATGTATATAATGAACATATACATAACATACTTTAGAATATGAAATATTACATATATATAAAAATAATGTAGCATAATTTAAAATACAAATATAAAATACAGCATAAAATCAAAATGACAACACCACAAAATAAAGGGAAAATAGCCTATATATAAAAAAACAAAACAGCTAGTGCACCCTGCCACTGGGACCATGGCTATGTAATATTTATACCTACATTTCTTTCATCGGAGACACAGGGGGAATGAAGCTTTCCCAAATCAAAGTCTTGAAAGTTGCACCCCAATACATGCATTTTATATCCTATATAAGCAATTAGGTCACCTAATACCCACCTAATGCATCAATATTTCAATGTATGCACTCCCACTGCTGTTAGCTTCAAGAGTCCTTTCTTCTTTGAAGGACCAGACATTTCCCATGCCTATTTCTTATCTGCTCAAGAGTCACACAGGCTTGCCATGTTCTTACTCCCTGCACATTTGCAACTTTCATGGCGGCTATAACCAGTTTCCACTGTCCCTATGATTACTGCATTGGAGGTCAGGCTACCTTGTTAGCTGTGGGTTACACAAAGTTCATTATGTTCTTATCCCCCCTCCCTTCTGGGACAGGATAACTGTGTTGTTTTTACTATGTGGCCTCCCTCTAGCCAACTATTTTTGGGGCCTTCCTCTGGCCAACTACTTTTTGGGTGTTTTGGAGTGCTGTGATCAGCAACAGTACCTTTCCCTTTTAGTAATACATAATCAACAAACTCCATATATCATTAAATTTTTTCTTTATCAGTCCTTTTTTCACTCTAATCCCACACATCAACTTAACATTAACAGCTATATGCCAAATTTAATTTAATTTAATTAATTATTAATTTAATCATTACTCATTCTTCCAATACTTTGCTATTATCAGTTTTGCTGCTGTTACCAAATTTATTAATTCTTTAATGTTCCATTTCCATTTCTTTTTGTAAAACATTAACAGTAATGATATTTCAATATCTGCTGCATTTTTTAAAATTCAGTACCTTATTAATCTCTTTAAAAAACGTTATCCAAAGTTTCTTACTATTTTCACAATCCCACTACATATGGAAATGGGTACCCATTTTTGCCCACAGCTCCAGCATAAACTAGAATATTTATTATCCATATAAAACAATTTTACCAGCATCAAATACCATTTCCATACTAATGTATATTTTTTCTGTAAATATAATTGACATACTTTTTAATATTTGCTTACCCCATATTTTCCCCATTCTTAGAATCATAGAATCATTAGACCCTTGCTAATTTACCTGCATCTTTCTTAAATCTTGGTGCCCATAAATGGACACAGTATTCCAGGTGAGATCTCACTAGTGAGGAGTATAGAGGAACTACTACTTCTCATGATTTGGAAGTAATACTTCTGTTAATACTGTTTTCTACATTTTTTTCTTGATGGCATTGTTTGTGGTTGTGCTAGGACAGGAATCAGCAACCTTAAATACTCAAAGAGCCATTTGGACCTATTTCCCACAGAAAAGAAAACACCAGGAGCCACAAAGCCCTTTTTATTTATTTATTTGGCACTCTTATATGCCGCCCCATTCGCAAAAGCCTTGGGGCGGCTTCCAACATAAATAAATAGTAACACGAATACATAAAAAAATGGAAACATCCTGGCATAAATATCAATACATAAAATCAACAATTAAAATAACGTTTAAATAAAAAGGTCTTGGCCTGGCACTGAAAAACAAATAATGACGGCACCAGGTAGATCTCTCTGGAGAGTGCATTCCATAAGTGGAATTTTAAAATCTAAAATGTCAAAATTTTGACATCTAAAATGAAGATAATACTGCATATATCGTTTTTACCTTTCCACTATGTATAAAAAAACCTATAGTGTGTTGCATTTATGAAATGAACTGCTACAGAGAAAACAAATTTTTATTTCTGCATGCAACAAAAACTTTTTGAACTCTGAAAAAAAAGATGCTGGGTTGACGGTTACTTTCAAATAAAACACTCAATGTCTATTTGAGTCCTCCTCATATTTATGAAATAAAAAGCCGAACTTAAATTATCCACCTGCAGCAAACCAAAAATGCCGTCTGCTTCTCTGTGCTGTCATCCTTTTATCGCGTGTACTGGAGGGTGCAGTCAGCTGTCAACCTGAATAAAAAAGGACTATTTCACTCAACAATGTAAAATATATATATTTGCAAAATAGCCAATTAAAATATTTATTTTACCTGGTTAATGTGATTTTTGCTCCTGAACCTCAGCGCACAGCGTCTGCACATCAGGGCTGTAAGACGTCACCTTCATCTTCACACAGGATTGTTAGCTGTCATCTGTGAGGCGAGAGCGATGTTTGTTTTTAATATAGTTCATGTTGGAGAAGACCTGCTCACATACATATGCAGATCCGAAGATCGACAGGACTCCAAATGCATACTTCTTCATGTTCATATAAGTGTCAGGGATGGCATTCCATGTTTTGAACACAATTGTTTGGTTTGGGAAGGTTTTCAATATCACTCCATTTGTGATTCTGAGCAAGACTGGCCTTCTGACAGGCAACATCTTCAACATTAGCTGTCAAGTATTTGAACTTGGACACCCATATATCTTTCTTGGCTATGTCAGCCAGTTCCATCTCAAGATCGGGTTGACTTGCACCTGCAAATGCAGTCAAATTCAATAGGGATGGATCAATGGTCAGGGGAGCGACAGGGAAGGATAACGTGTTTTTTTCCTCCCTGAACTCACAGAATCATTTCCCAAATGATGTTTGCATTGCGGTGACTGCAGACTGCAAACATTCCAAATTTATCATACTGTGAGCTTGTTTCAACTCTCTCAAAGAAAGCACCCGTGCCAGGACCACCCCAACATAACTGTAACAAACAGAGTGTTGAATCTGATGAACGATAATGTGGTCTCTCATTTCCAGAGGGTTATGCAGCACAGGAAAAAAGTGACTATAGACAGATTTTTCGCCAAAACTGACCCTGCAGCTAAGAGACAAAGAAGAGAGGAAACCCCTGAAAGAGATCTCCCCAATGTCCTTATGGAGGGGGACTCTCCCTCCAAACAATAACCTCCCCCAGCACCTAGGCTAGTGTTCTCTGCTGTACTGTACTTTGTTACTTTGTTGTTCTTTGTTACTTTGTTTCAAATTTTTCTGATTTAAAAAATAGTTACAGAACGGATTAACCTTATTTACATTGAACCTTATGGGGAAATTTGACTTGGCTTGTGACCAAAAATTGGCTCACAACCACATTCGGAGGGGCCAGAACAGATTAACCTTATTTACATTGAATCTTATGGGGAAATTTGACTTGGGTCACAACCAATTTTCATTATCCTTTCCTTGTTATCCATTTCCTCCATCCAATCCTTCAAAATAATTTGTTTTAATACATTTCTCAAACTATCTCTCAAATTTTCTGGGAATCCTCTAATTTCTGTGACTGGAATTATGGGTGAAGTTGTCAGCATAAATTCTCTATATGTCGCCCAAATTCTCACCGTATTTTTTAAAAGGAATTTCCTATCTTTTTTACAATCTTCTTGACATCCTGTTGAAGAAAAAATAAAAATAAAATAGATCCCCCAGTTTGCTATTGTTCTATTTCTGTTCATATTATCAGGCTGCAATATATTTGGCATAAACCTTGATTGATTTCCTACATAATATAGTTTAATATTCTGGGTACCTAATCCTCCCTCTTTCTGGGGTTCTTACCATCTTTTCTTACTAATTCTCACTTTCTTCTCTCCATTACAAAATGTATTAATTGTATTTTGCCAATCTTTTAACCCTTTCCCTAATATCCTGATTGGTAATCCCAAATAAAAAATAATAATCTTAGGTAACATTTTCATTTTACATATAGCTATCCTATCAAACCAAAATACACCTATTTTCCTAAATTGCTGCATTTTTTCTTAATACAGATTTTAATATATCAACATTATTCTTTTTAAACCTTGATTATTTTTAGATATTTATACCTAAATATGTAATTGTACTACATATCTTAAATTGAAAGGTATGTAATTCCCTTCTTTTCATCTCTGTGGCAATTAAACATAATCTTGGATTTATCCATAGAAACACAGAAATAGAACGAGTCAGAAGGGGCCTCCCAGGCCATTTAGTCTGACCCATGGCTCCAGCCAGCTGCACTCATGGCATGCCTACCATGTGCATGTCCAGCCTATCCTTAAACCCCCTCACTGTTGGAGCTTCATTCCATTGTGTGCTGTACAATAAGAACAAGGAAGATTATTTATTTATTTATTAAAACATTTTTATGCCGCCCCATTCGCCGAAGCCTCGGGGCGGCTTACAACATTAGAAGCCTCGGGGCGGCTTACAACACAATACCTCTACACTAGATGTAGATGTATTGATTTTTGAGCACTATTAGTTAGCCTTGATCGGTCAGTTGCCGTCTGACTTCTGTGCTGCTTCCAGTGACCTCCTCTAACTTCCCAGAATCCCTCAGTTGTATGCAGATTATCCCTGCCACATTTGTCATGCCGCTGGGAGGAAAGATAAATTGAATGGACCAGTGCACAAGGCCATCTAGTGGGTCCACAGCAGTGAACAGATTGATTGATTATTTATTTATTTATTTGTGGGGAGAGACCTGTTCTCCCCTGCAGAGGAGGGCAGGACGCGCTCCAACGGAGCAAAGCTCAAGGAACCAAGGTTCCATTTGGATGCCAGGAAGCACTTCCTGACAGTCAGGACCCTGAGGGTGTGGAATGGGCTTCCATGAGAGGTCGTTGAGGCCCCATCGGTGCGGGTGTTCAAGGATAGGCTGGACATGCACATGGTGGGCATGTTGTGAGCGGAGCTGGGGGTCAGACTAGATGGCCCGGGAGACCCCTTCTGACTCACTCTGTTTCTATGTTCTTTGTGAGGATGTAAGATTCATGAGCAAGAAGTATTATTTGGGCTCTGTTAAAGTTAGCTTCTGAATGGGAGAAAATATTGTTTTTTAATGTGGCAAAGGAAAGGCATATTCACCTAAGTATCAATTCCAAAAGCAGCTATATACCATCAATTAAAATGTTGAAAGCATCATTAGGTCCTCAATTCATTGAATTATAGGAGGTGAGTATCCTTCTAATATTATAGTACTGTTTCAGCTGTGAAAAGGGTATGAAGAATCCATTTATAGTTACTGTGCGTCAACTTCCAGGTGGTTCATAAATAATTTAGGACATCTACATCACTATATATTGAGTATTCCAAGATATGATGTATCCATTTAATAACCTCCTCCTAAATATAGGCAATGATTGGGCATTGCCAAAATATAAAGTGACAAGAAGCATTAAGACCTCCAGCAATTAGCCAGCTTAGGCAAGTCCTAATTAAAGAAAAATTGTGATACCCAATATCCATGGAACAGAAGTTTTTTCTGAATAAGTTGTAATCTGAGATCCACAGGTGGTTTAGTTACAGACCAATGGTTTGGAAAAAGGAGACGGTCTAGATCCCTATTCCATTCTTGCTTAAAAGCCAGTGTGGTATCATGGTTAAGAGTGTAAGACTGGAACTCAGATGATCCGGGTTCTAGCGCAGACTCACGGAGCTGAGTAACTTTGGGCCAATCACAGACTACCTCACAGGGTTGTTGTTTCGAGGATAAGATTGAAAGGAGGAGGAGAATTATGTAAGCTGCCTTGAAAGCAAAAAAGGCAAGATGTACACACATAATAAATAAGATGAGAAAAGCTGTTGTGACCATAAAATGGCTGCAGTTACTGCAGAGAGAGGAGACAATATGTGCCCTGTCACTGCATTCCCTGAGATATAAACAGAAGGGCCAAGGGGGAAGGAAGTGGGGGATGATCCATGGTAAGCCTGATCAAGTTTTAGATGTTCTTTGAGTCCTTTCATGAACAACCCACACTCCCTAGCACCACCAATCATAAACTGAGCTTGTCTCACCTGAGAAAAATAGGATACCCATTTGTATTCTCCACTCCTAGAAATGTATTCTCCAATCCTAGGCTGGAAGGAGTAGGAAAGATGGGGATGAATATAGCTCCAAGTGTTCTTTATCAAGAGATATTTGAAAAATATAGATGAATAGAAAAATGGTATTTGAAACTTCATAAATAATGGTTTCATAAACTATAAAACCTTCTTTTTGGACTGCAGGTGGCGCAGGGGTTTAAACTGCTGTGCTGCTGGGCTGGTAGATCGAAAGGTCACCGGTTCGAATCTGCACAATGGGGTGAGCTCCCCTTGCTCCGTCCCAGCTCCTGCCAACCTTGCAGTTCGAAAGCATGCAAATGCAAGTAGATAAAAAGGCACCACTTTGGTGGGCAGGTAACAGCGTTCCGTGCACTTCGGTGTTTGGTCATGCCGGCCACATGACCACGGAGAGTGTCTGCGGACAGACGCTGGCTCCCTCGGCTAGGAAACAGAGATGAGCACCGCCCCCTAGAGTCAGGCATGACTGGATGTAACGTCAAGGGGAAACCTTTACCTTTACCTATCCTCCAATGCCAAATATATATGGTTAGAGAGGAAAAGGTTGGTAAACAGTAAGGTCAAAAGCCATGAAAAGCCTAACTGTAACACAAAAAGACTCCAAATCATGGGTCCTCAAACTACAGCCCGCGGGCTGGATCTGGCCCACCATGCCCATTTATCTGGCCTGCCTCAGAGGTTTTGTGGACTTGCTGTATGCCACCGCCTCCTCTCTCGCCACGTGCGGGCCCTCCGCTGCCTCGCTGCACGCCTGGCCAGGCGGTGGCCTGCTCACTTGGAGATTGTTTTGGACTCGCTTGGAGAAAACGATCTCCGAGCGAGCAAGCCGCCACCTCCTCCCTGTGTGCATCCGCTGCCACCACTGCCTCACAGGCCCCCTTGCCAGCCTGTGCCCACTGTCGCCGCCTTTCAACTGGCCCCCTGTTGAAAAAGGGGGACTCCTTTGAGGACCCCTGCTCCAAATGCATGCTATTGCTGGACTGGAATTTATCAACAAGCTCAGTTCTGTTAAACCAATCTGTGTTTTGCTTGAGTTTTGATGATCCCTAAACAACCCACCATTCTGGGTTCATACGTTACACAAAACAGGCTACAAATGAGCTGAGGTCAGGTTAGCAATTAAAAATGGCATTCCCACTCTCACATGGTCATTCTCAGCAGCCAAGGTCATAATAACCAAGGACATTAAGAGACCAGTGACAGTGGGAGGAAATCAGTGCTGATAATAGGATGTACAGTCACCAGAATATGCAGATCTCCAGACTACATAGAAAGCTGACATGAGATCCCAGGAAGAGGAGAAACTTGTGTCATTAGCATAGGTATGGACCATCAGTGCCTTCCATCTTGCCTGGGTTAGTTTTAGGGCTCTTGACAACAAAGATGAATAAAAGACAGATGCATAACATCATGAGAAATAATGAGTAGATACTTGTTTAGGGAGTTTGCTAGTGAGCTTGCATTAATTAAATGTAGTGCAGCTTCCCTTACTCCCATCAACCATAACAAAACCTTGCCTATTCACCATAGTATAACCTTGCCAATCAGGTGATCAGTATCAATACTAGCTTATGGCAAGAACAGTATGAAAAAGCACTTAGCCAATTAGCAGATCTAGGCACTGTGTAACCTTAAGGCTGACACAGCTGTTATATATCACTTTAACATACATGTCCATGTAACTTCAAAGCCCACATAACAGAAGGTAGACAAGGCCAAATGGACTTCTTGCTAAGACATGAACAACCCATACTTACAAATATGAATATCTTTAGAAAAAGTCATGAATATCTCTAGGGAATTACACATTGTGTTTGATGTTGCATCATCAGTGACCATGTAGTTCATTGGAGATAGTCATGGCTATCTCTAGAGAACTATACAATGTATCTCTAGGGAACTATGCAACGTGTTTGGTGATGTGTCATCTACCCAAGCCAATGTGATTTGGGGCATGGTTAGGGTGCATAGTTACCCTTTGGTTTTTCTGTAGCATTTGCCCTTGTAACCAGGCCCTCAGCTGCTACAAGGACATTTATGATGAGAAAAAGAAAATGGCTATAGAAACAACCTTTGAGGCTTTCTTCAAGAAAGTGACTCCAGTGGTAACCTCCCTCTGCACAGCAGCACAATCAAATCCTGACTCTGCAGCATCAGGTCCATCTCTATCATCATCAGTTAATGTTAGGCTTAATGTTACCTCAAGAATGTTCTACACTGCTTTAAGAAATATATCTTTTGTTTTTACAACTCTGCATACTTACATACATATAGATTCTCTCTCCCTCAATTCAGTACCTGTAGTTACTTTACTATTACCGTGTTGTTGTTAGTATTATCATTACAATGCTGTACTGTGTTTAAGGTGGTTTAGTGAATATGGAAGTGTTTCTTAAGTGTTCTGTATGTATAGAAAGGTAAAATACACATATACTAAGACAAACATTTGGTTTACTCCTGTGATCCAAGTTACAAATTAGACATAAGGACTTTTATCCGGAACGCAATTCATCCATAACCAAGGGACCACCTCTACTGCCTTCATAGTGGTCAGCCAGGAATCTCTAAAAAGCCCTCAAGAAGATCCAGTCTTGTCTCATCTGCTGATGCTCCGTTGCATCCTCAATGAATTTGTCTAGCCTCTTTCAAACTCATCTAAGCAAATTACTGTCAGTGAATTCTGTAGGTCACCAGTGTAACTTAATACATGGGAAAGAAGCTTCTAGTCGTGCCTGCTTGACTTGAATTTGCACCTTCATTGCTATGTTTGCCTGTTTGTTGTTTTTCCTCTTACTAACTTTTAGAATGTTCATATCACACTTCCACTAAGCCAAGGTACAGTAGATCACATAAAGCAGCTGTTATACTGAAAGATCGACAAAGCATGCTAAAACATTAAAATCACTGAAAGCAGTTTAAAAAGCCAGATAGGAAAGTTTTACCGGAAAAGCCAAGAGAAGGCGAGCGAATCGTAACTCGGAAGACAGAGCAATCCGCAGTCTGGCAGCCATACAGGACCCTTCCTCGGACATGTAAGATCTTTTAGCTGAAGATCCTTTAATATCTACAGTTAGTTCTCTGCTCTCTCCTCTGCCTCATGAATGCCCTGAATGTTCATCATTCCCTTTCCAAGCGACAGAGGGCGTTCGCTGGTCTTTTCTAAGGGGCCATGCTGCTCCAAGCAGTCTTTCGCTCCGCCGGCGGTTCGGGGGCGCCCTTTCCCCGGTCCTTTGCTGCACCTGGCTGAGCTCGGCAGGAGTGGCTTCCGCCCCTCTGCCGCCGCTGCGTTCCGCCTTGTCGTCCTCAGCCTTTGCAGCAGCCGCCGCCGCGGAGCGGGCCTGGGATGCCAAGATGGCGTCGGCGTCGGTTTTTCCTGGCGTGCGGCTCCTGACCATTGGCGATGCCAACGGCGAGATTCAGCGGCACCAGGAGCAGCAGGCACTTCGTCTCGAGGCCCGTACTGGGCCGGACGCGGCTTGCCTCGCCCTTTATAGCCGTGAGTAGAGAAGTTCTGGCTGCTCGGATGGCGGGCGGGGCCTAGCCAGGAGGGTATGGAACAAATGAATGAAAAACAGATAGGAAGAATGAACGGCTGCAGAGAGCTGTCCTGTTTCCTCCTGGGGGTTTCTTTCCTCTCAGCACAAAAAGCTGCCTCTGTTTATGGTCGTGGAGCGAAGGAGGCCTGTTTGGGAGCCACTTTCAGCTTGAGGCCAAGTATTTCTGAACATGTGGAGAGTGCAGCTTCCGTTTCACATCTGAATTCAGGAAGGGACTTATAAGACACGATATACGCGGCCTCCAAGCGGGGAAGACTTTAGCCCCATATAACTTTTGCAGCAACCGGCAGGGTTTATTATGTCACTTCTCTTTTCAAGAATTTCTTGGGAAATCTCTGTCACTATAGGTCCACCTGGAGAGCTGTACATTTACTGTCGAGTATAGTCAGATGGAGGGTATCCCGTACCGATTCAGTTTTCAGTCGTGGGAGCACGTTTAGTTAACTGACTGTATGCGCTTCTTACTCTTAAGACAGGTTGACAAGTTTCACAGAAGTTTTTACCTGCGCAGTTTCCCAGAAACATTCCACAAACTTATAAAACTGAGGACATATCAGCCACTTGGCTTTTTAAAATGTGAACTGAAGTACCAGAAGCTAACCTATATAGTGGCTCCTCATCCATGCTTTCTCAAATTAGCACATCAGTAGCTAAATTAATAAAGTAGCTGTGTCCTATAGTGAAAACTGAATGTGAATATCTATTATGATTCTAGAGCAGAAGAAATCAAAATGGGACTGAAGTGAATAGGAGCAGGCAGATAATTTTAAACAAAGTTAAGGTTAAATGAAATTAAAACTGGAGTAGTGTGCTTTAAAATGTAAAGAAAATAATCAAAGCTTGTTTTAGGACTTGAGGGCCAGCCAGTTTACAATAAAATAGTTTTTCTTGAATATTGGGAGAAGATACTATAAAGCCAGCTCTCTCAGTTTAGGAGCAGCACATGAAGTGCTCACAGGTTTATTTGGTTGAGTACAAATTGGTATTTTAAGCATATGTTTATGTGAGCTGTTAGCAGCAGCTGCCGTATGAATACTTCAGCCACCATGATACTAGGCCACTATTATCATTATATTGAAGAGAAATACTGTAGATAAGAGCCAATAAGATCATTGAGCTTATTGAGATCTGAACTGAATCTTTCTAGTTCACATACAGCTTCCACTTTTCTGTGCTCTTGTCAGATCCAGCAACAGTTCAATCATGCCAATCCTGTGCGTATTTTGTAAGCTCTGTCCATTTAAAAGAGATGTCTTTGCTGCCCTAGGCTCCCAGGTAAATCAGGGAGAGGCTGTGCATGCAGCTTTTAGCTTGTGGGATAGAAACACTTTTCTACTGTATGTCTCTGCTTGTTAGTAGGTAAGATTTCTTTTCAGCTAGTGAGAAATGGGGATGTGGAAGGAAGTCTGAAGAGAGCCAGATTGTTCTTCTGAAATTATCAAAAGAAGCTCTTACTTTGAATGGGGTTGGACTCAAAGCCCTTATAGGCCATTTCCATAAGGCCTATAATCATAGTGCTCTATGTGTGTGCTTTAGTTATTATTCTTGCTCAATGATTAGAGTTTGGAGATGGTTTTGAGGAATATCTTGAGCTTACACTTAGTGGGTTTATAGCTGATGTGGTAAGCATGGGGTGAAATGGCTGGCATCTGTACTATGAACATTGCAAAATAGGTGATTTGATACCTTGTATGCTCTAATCTCTTGTAATACGTGATGAATTTGTGTTGTGGTTTGGTTACCACAACCCATTAACCCATTACTGGACCTGCTGTATTAGGCACATTCAAAACATACTGTAGATATGAAATCTAAACCTTTTAACATGTATGCCAGTATTATTATGCCATTACTGTGGCTGGGTGGAAGCTTGCTTATGTGACTAGTTCATGACTGAATTGGATGTTGGAATAAAAGAAAAGCAACCTCTCCTTGCTGCTAATCCAACTTTTGCTCCTTTGGATTTCAAATTTACTCAGGTTATTGCAAAAGTTGTTAAAATAGCTCATTAAAATAGATGGTGAATATTATGTAATACAAAATGCATGCTTTTGATGCTGAAGAACTGTGATCAGGGTGAAGTCTCCTGGTGTGTAGTTGACTGCCATGCAATGGATAATTTGGTTAATCTGGTTAGGGTTTTACGGTGTCCATAAGAGTCTTGCCTCTTCACTTCCTTGAGTTTTGGGAAGAAATGATAAAACATGAAGCAAAACCTTCCATGAATGAAGGGTGAAACAAGATAATCCTACGTTAATGTGTGACGCAGGTCCCTCTCATTCGTATATTTGCATGTGCATGTACACATGTGTGCATGCTATTGCTTTTGCTGGGAACTCTGAGATTGAAGACTGCAAATGGGTCAGGTGAGCAGATGTTATCTTTCAAAATGTCCTGGTTTCTTTTCTTTGTTTTGAAAGACTAACTCATCACAAGTTCTACAGTCTCCTAGTCTGCAATTACTGTGTACTCAGATTCCCCCAACAAGACCCAACAGCTGAACAGCCAAGGATACTGCTTCTTTAATAAATTACTGAGGCCATCTTGAAGGGATTGTGTCATATTTCTGACATAATCAGTTAACCCAGTGGTTTTCAACTGCCAGTCCATGGACTGTGGCAGGTCTGCTGGCATTTCTTGCTGGACCACGAAAGAGCTGCTGTTGTGCATGCACACGACAGCAGCATCTCACCAGGACCAGCGCTGGGCTAGCTGTGCTCTCGCTGCCAATTCTCCACCATTTCCTCTGCCAAGGAGGCTGGAGAGGGGAGAGACAGCTCAATAGGAGATAGCTAGGAGCTGGGCCATACCAGGTCTACCCTCTGGGCAGGGTCCCAGTGACCAGGCCTGTTCCTTTTTCTGCTGTGTTTTCTACTGGGAAGGAAAACACTCAGGTGGGATTGTGTGGCGAGTCCTTTCTTACCTAGTCTGTGCTGGTGTGTATGGGAGTTTCAGTGGGTGGGGTTCTTTGTATTTTATTATTTAACATTATGATTATTATTGTATTAAATAACTTTGTTTGATTTTGTATTGTTCTGTTAATGTAGAACATAGAAACAGCGAGTCAGAAGGGGTCTCCCAGACCATCCAGTCTGACCAGTTGCTCCGCTCATAACATGCCTATCATGTGATGTCCAGCCTATCCTTGAACACTGTCGCTGATGGGGCTTCAACCACCTCCCGTGGAAGTCCATTCCATTCTCTAGGGATCAGGAAGTATTTCCTGGCATCTGAATTGAACCTTGGTTCCCTAAGTTTTGCTCCATTGGAACGTGTCCTGCCCTCCTCTGCAGGGGAAAACAGATCTCTACCCACCTCTGTATGGCACCCCCTAATGTACCTATATGTCACCAACAGATCCCCTCCGAGTCTCCTCTTCTCCAGGCTGAAAAGACACAGTTCCCTCAGTCTTGCCTGATATGGCTTCCCATGCAATCCAGCCACCATCCTCATGGCAGTACATTGCACTGATTCCAACCTAGATATATCCTCCTTGTAGTGTGGAGCTCAGAACTGAACACAGTACTCCAGTTGCAGGCGCACCGGAATCCTATAGAGTAGTAGTAATACCTCTCTCAATCTAGAAGCCACGCTTCTGGCTATGCTAGGGTGGTGTTCACCCTCTTGACTGCAATGTCACACTGCTGGCTCACATCTAGCCTGCAATCAACCAGCACCCTGAGAACCCTTTCACAAGTGCTTCTCTTCAGCCACTTGTCCACTGGCTGAAGAGAAGCACTTGTGACACCCATTCCTATGTCCCAAGTGCAAGACCTTGCACTTACCTGCACTGAATGCCATCCTGTTGTCCTGCCCGCTTCCATAGTCTGTCCAGATACTTCTCAATCTGGAGTACCAGCTCAGTTGTGGCCACCACTCCCATTTTAGTATTGTCTGCAAATTTGAGCAGCAGACTGGTCACCCCTTCTTCCTGGTCATTGATGAAAAGATTGAACAGGATGGGTCCCAGAGCTGCCCTGGGGGACGCTGCTCGTCATTGGCCACCATCCAAGTGATTCCCCACTATTAATTAATATTGTATTTGAATTTGTATTTGCTATTTGCCATGAGCATAATATTGCTTTTAAATTAATTTTGTATTTTACTATTGTAAAATTTTTGATCACAGATTCTTGAAGCAACAGCAGATTTTGCAGTAACCTTATTTGAATTACATATTTCTCTCTAAAATAATCAGTTGTATTTGGTTACATTTAATTTCAATATTCAATTTTATTAGTATTTTTACTGCTCAGTTTCTGGTTATTTTAGAGAATTTTCTTCTTTTTTTGATACAGTATTTTTGTATTAGTTTTTAAATGTAGTATTATGTATATAATGCTTTCTATTTCTGCATCAGCGGTCCCTGAAATAATTTTCCGATTTTTGCTGGTCCCCAAACTTTAAAAAGGTTGAAAACTGCTGTATTAAACGATGGTTGAGATACTATGGTCAGCTAGTTCTTTTACAGAACTCTGCCAGTTTGCTTGAATATGAACAAAAAATTGTGAATTTTGCCTTTGTACCTTATTTATTACTGTGCAAATCCGCAGAACAATCATGTATGACTAAAATATATGCAAATGTTAGTGTATGTTCTTTTTAAACTTCTCTTAGGCTGAATGTAGGCAGGACTTTCTGGTTTTTTTCCCCAATCTCTATTGTCCTTGTACTTCTCTCCTGAATACTTTTCAGCTTGTCATTTCCCTACAGAAAATGTCCTTAGAAAAGAGCCTAAAACTTCAGACGGGGTTAGTATGTCTGCTGCCAGTGATGAGTAGTGTGATATCTGCCTTGGAAGCAGTGCTGCTTCTGGCTGGTTCAGCCTATCACAGAAGTGGTCTTTGGAGGTGGTGATTTCTCTTGTACATTCTGTTGGCTCGTTCACTGTTTCCCTTGTAATTAATCTGTTATTTTTAAAGTTAATTGTGTACTAGTCAAGAGCCACACATAATTCTTTTTATTCCTGATAACTTAGAGTTGGTTATCTTGTGACAGTTAATAGCCTGAGACAATCTGTTTGCCTATTTAAAATGGTGTCATTCTTTAGAATTTCACCCAGGATGAATCATTTCTAGGTTTGGGAAAGGTTTATGTTTAAAGGTAGTTGAGAAAATGCATTTTATTTCCTTTCGCTTTGTTCTGGCATCCTGGAACAGTGACTGTGTTCGCACAGAGGAAGTCAAAATTTTAAAGAATCCTGTCTTATTGTTCACAAGTAATGCTGGCCAATTGCTGCTACCTGGTTCTTCCTCTTCATAAGATGTAGCTTCACTAAGCAGTAGGATGAAAAGGCTTAGTGTTCCATCTGAATCAGAAGAATTTATTTTGTTGTTGCTTTGAAAAGCCAGGATTTGTAGTTCTGATTCTAGGTTTCTTTGAGAGAGCAAAAAACCAAGAGTTTTATTAAGTGATAATGCTAAGCCCTTTCTTTGTGTGAATGCAGCCACTGCAGTGATGTGCTTCCTACATTACCAGTTTTTATTAAAAGTCCAGTCTATCTTTTCCCATCCAACCATTCTTTCTCTACTAACTGATCATTAGACATTTACTGTTATGAGCACATTAAACTGCTGTAATCCTTCTTTGAAAATCACCACCTGTGTGGCAGTCAAGGAGATAACATCTTATTTGCATTTGTCTCAGAAGACTAGTGGAGCCAGTAGGATTCCAAGACTCTGGGAGAAAGTTTTAGGGCCAGGCCTTCATGCACTCAAGTCTAGCAACAGTTCAGGATACAATCATATCACACATTAAACACACAAAACCACTGACATTAGAATTTCAGAATCCAGCATTGCATCAAAAGTAAAACCAGCCTCGGGGTGACCATGGAAAGAAAACTCACTTGTTCATACAGGAACAGGAGATTTTAGACCTCTTAGAAATTCACCTTGCTAAAGAAAGCTACCTCCTGTGAAGGGTTTATTGTGACGAGTATATTGATGGGGTAGATAGGGGCTATTGTTACTGTCTTGTTAGCAGCTTTTACTATGTTGCTGCTCTACTTTTTCTCTTGTAGCTTTGGTTTGAAGGGTTGTTTGAGATGCACATTTCTTCCTCTTTCAAGCTTGCTACCTTGTGGCAGGTTTTCTTTTTCTTTTTTCTTTTCTGTGGACTTCAACATCTTTCTAAGTTCTTTGATTTTCCATTTTTGACCTCTCCCAAAAGTCCTTTAAAACAAGAACTCCAGGAAAACTATTGTGTCTACTTTAGATAGCATCTTCTACCAAACTGTAATTTCTGGTGTGGCCAACTTTTCTATTCTTGTGGCTACTCTGTAGTTTGTACAGTAGTTCAGGACATGGAACAGCTACATTTTACAAGTTCAGGGAATAGAACACCTAAACTTTTACAAGGTCAGGTACTTTACTATGTTCAGCTTTACACAATAGGAAGGGCTTGAGAGTGATTGAGGATCTCTGCTTGGCCATAGCTAATTGCAGAACTACAACTCCAAAGCGTGGCTCACCTTTCTGACAGTTGAATTCTTTTCAAGTGAACTGATGGGTAAACTTTTTATTACATCCTGGTTAAAAATGGTAAGGCCATTAGGATCCTGACTGCTTTGGAGTCTCAATTTAGCTAGCCATTCTAAGTAAGAAAACTTCTTGGTTTTTCCTTGATTCTCTTGGTTTGGAAATGAATGGCAGCAAGGCACTTTGGGATCTCCTTTTCTTACTAGGTATTGGCTCTGGTTGCATGGACAAGAAAGCCAAATTCAGTAGCAACCACTTCTATGGTATTTATCCATTAACTGTTTATACAGCTGTGGGAGCAGCTGTATAATCAGGTTGTAAACATTTTTTTTAGCTTTCTAGCATTGTAAAACATGAATATGCTACTAGTCGAATATAACATTGGATATTGGGAAGTGTCCTTGGTAAGGTGAACTAGCCACCTAGATTTGAGAGAACTCAGATAAAAAGTGACTAGTAAGCAATTTGTAAATTGGTTTTTCCCCTTCATCATGAAGTTTCAAAAAATGATAGTTACAATCCTGAGTTTATTTTTATTTTATTTTATTTTTTAAAAGCATGTCTATCTCATCCTTCACTGGGGTCTCAGTATGGCAGTACAAGAATAAAGCACAGCATCATCAACAAATAAAAACCCATTGGGGAAATAAAAAGGGTTTGGCCTGGTGTCAAAATAAAGTGTTGGCACCAGATGCACCTCTCTGAAGACCAAGTTCCAAAGCTGGGGTGCCACCACAGAGAACACTGGTCTCTGGGTAGCTATTCTTTTGATCTCCTTCAAAGAGGGTTCCTGAAGAAGGACCTCCATCCTTAGGGGGCAAGCAGGTATATATGGCAGGAATTGCTCCTTCAGAGTTCCCATTTAAGTGCTATAGTTGTTGAATACCACTTCATCTGTGTAGGATTATGGAAGCCCCATAGATGATGATCATCACATAGAAATAGGTAGCTTTCTTTTTTTAACTGTCTTGATATGTGGGGAAGGCAAATTATTTTTAAAAGAATGTTACCCAGGTAAACCCATAGACAGAAAATTCAGCCCAGCAACAGGTAAATGTCCTGACAGCTATCCAGCAAGAGAAACTTTTCAGATCACTGGTTACATATTTAGGTAATAAATTCCTGCCAGAGACAAAATTGTGAAAATAAGTGGTTGCATGGTGCTCAGGCCCACAAGACCACAACTGCATGGATTTATGAATGCTTATTTATATATTCTCTAAAGTTTGTCTTTGAAGGATCTTTTCTCCAAAGTGTAACCCTATTTGCAAAAAGGATGTATAGCCAGCATTGGATTTTTTTTTTAAGGCAGAAAGCTTTAAGGAAGTGGGGAGCAGGAGGTGAATTGTATGTGGGGGAAAAGCCAGCTAATCCAGGGTTATTTGATACAGCAATTATCATCAGGGCCACGGTGCCTTTCATAGAATCATACAGTCATAGAATACTGACTGTATTGAGTTGGAAGAGGCCTGTGAGGCCATTGGGCCAAAATCAATGCAAGGCTTCAAGTTAAAGCATCCCTCTCAAATGACTGTCAAACTGCATCTTGAATGCCTCCAGTGTAAGAGAGCACACAACCAAACTAGGTAACTGACTCTATTGTCATATTGCTCTATCGATCAGGGATTTTTTCCTCATGTTCAGCCAGAATCTGGCTTTCTGTAACTTAAGCCCATTATTCTATGCCCTGTACTCTTGGGTAGATAATCAAGAAAAAATCCTGACCTTTCTCTGTGTGACAACATTTCAAGTACTTAAAGAGTGCGATCACATCTCCCCTCAGCTTTTCCTTCCCTAGGCTAAGCATGGCTAATTCTTTCTCTCCTCATAGGATTTCATTGCCAGCCTCCCGATCATCTTTGTTGTCTTCCTCTGAACCTCCTCCAGTTATTCTTCTGCTTTCTTAATGTATGCTTCCCAGAACAGAGTACTCCAGATGAGAGGATTGAATGAGAGGATGATGTGATAGGACTGAACAGGGCTGAATAGAGGGGAAATTAGTACTTTGTATAGTTTGGATATATTTCTGTTAATGCTGGCCAATGAAGCAATTGCCTCTTTTCCAGCCTATTAAAGTCACACTTATGTCTGTTGTATTTCCCAGGGTTCTAGCTATCCCACCTAGTTTGATGTTATCTGCAGATTTGAGAAGTGTTCCCTGTACCTCCTCATCCAAATAATTAAAAAAAAGGTACAGAGCACTGGGCCCAACACTGAACCCCACTTGTTACCTCACCCTAGTTAAAGTCTCATTGATAAACACTCTGATTGCATAGGTAACTGAAGATCCAGCTGATAGTTGTTTCACCTATCCAACTTTTAATTAATTTGCTATATCGGGATATGATATGCTTTGTCAGAAGCTTCACTCAAGTCAAAACATATTATGTCCACAGCATTCCTACAGTCCACCAGGAAGGTTGTTGTTTTGTGCCATCAAGTTGTCTTTTTATTTTTTAATTTTACAATGTAAAATACATTGAAAAGAAAAACTTACAATTAAAATTAAAACAACTTTAAATGTACAATTAGAATAGATCATGAAAGACACTATGCATCCCACTAATGGGACCATTTGATGCATGATAAAAACTTTTTTCAAAAGTCTTTCAAGAAGCTTCATCCCCCTTCCAAAATTATACTGACTTGTTAAGGTTTGAATCCTTTCCTTTTTTAAAACTCAAAATCAGTAAATAAATCCCAAATCTTGTCAAAATTATTCTTTTTTATATATGCTTTTCTCACTTTAATATCACAAGCTAATTTATCATTAATAGCTATATTTTAAACTTATCTATACAAATCACACAATTGAAAATAACATTTTGCTTTCCAATTCTTTGCCTTAATTAATCTTGCAGCTGTAATTAAGTTTGTTTCTTTACTATTCCAACTCTGTTGTTTTCTAACAAATATTGAAAGTAATGTGCTCTCAGGGCATATTTAGATATTTAAACTTAATATTTTACTACTCTCTTTGAAAACCCCTCTCTAAAACTTCATTATATATTCACATTCCTACCACATAAGAAAATATGTACCCACTTCATAACCACACCTCCAATTTTATTTATTTATTTATTTAAAACTTACTTAGACTTTCTGTTACTGAAGTCTTGGGACAGTTTAACAGTAAGACAAAAAAATAAAACACAGCATTCTAATCAATTTCTGACAATAGAACCCATATTAAAATAACAGTCAAACCTTAAAATATTGGGGAAATAAAAAGGTTTTAGCCTGGTACCAAAAAGAATAAAGTGACGGTGCCAAGCGAACCTCTCTGGGGAGCATGTTCCACAGTCAGGGCACCACCGCAGAGAAGGCCCTTCTCTGGGTAGTCACCCTCCTAATCTCCTTCAAGGAGGGCTCCTGGAGAAGGACCTCTGCCCCAAATCTTAAGGGGCAGGCAGTTACATATGGCAGGAGACGCTCCTTCAGGTAACCAGGTCCTAAGCCATTTAGGGCTTCATAGTTTATCACCAACACCTTAAATTGGGTCTGGGCTTCAACTGGTAGCCATTGTAGGTGGTAAAGGTGTTATAAACGGTGTTATATGTTCATACCTGCTGGTCCCTGTTACCAGTCTGGCAGCACTATTGAACCAATTTAACTGGTTCTGGACTGCCTTTAAGGGCAGCTCCATGTACAGCACATTACAGTAGTCCAGTTGGGAAGTTACCAGTGCATGGGTCACCATTGTCAGGCACTGCTCATCCAGGTGGGGACACAGGTGATAAATCAGCTGAAGCTGAAGGAAAGCGCTCCTTACCAAAGCCGTCACCTGAGATTCCAGGGACAGCTCCAGATCAAGGAGCACTCCCAACTGCACACTCTGTCCTATAGGGAGAGTGCAATCCTATCCAGAACAGCGTTAGAAACACCTACCAGGCAGGCTAAACCACCTACCAGCAGAACCTCCATCTTGTCTGGATCAAGCCTCAATTTATTTGTACTCCTCCAGTCCATCGCCCCAGCCAAGCACCAGTTCAGGACATCCACTGTCTCACCTGGATTAGATGTAAAAGAGAGGTAGAGCTAGGTGTCATCAGCATACTGATGACTCCATAGTTCAAACCACCAGATGACCTCTCCTAGCAGTTTCATGTAGATACTGAAGAGCATGGGGGATAAAACGGAATCCTTTGGAACTCCATGGCAAAGTTGCCATGGTGCAGAGCCACAGTTCCCTGGCACCACCTTCTGGAATTGGTCAGCCAAGTAGGAGTGGAACCACCGCAAAGCAGTGCCTCCAGCCCCTAACCCAGCCAGCCTATCCAGAAGGATTCCATGGTCAATGGTATCAAAAGCCACTGAGAGGTTCAGGAGAACCAACATGGACGCAGTTCGCCAGTTGCTCTCCCTGCACAGGTCATCATACAGAGTGACCAAGGCAGTTTCTGTCCCATAACCAGAACTGAAATGGAACCAGATGGTCAGTTTTCTCTAAAAGAGCTTGGCGCTGCCGGACCACCACCCGCTGGACCACTTTGCCCTGGTACCACTGGTCTATAATCAGAAGCCATCTCTGGGTCCAGGTTTGCCCTCTTCAGGATGGGCCTGACCACCACCTCCTTCAAGGGGGTGGGAACCGGAACCTCCCTAAGAGAGGTTTTAACTTCCTCCTGGACCCAGGTATACGTCCCATCCTTGGTTTTGATGGGTAGCCATGAAGGGCAAGGGTAAACAAGTGGTAGGTCGGTCAAGTCCAAGTGTCTTGTCCACATAAATTTGAATATTTGTTATCTATTTAATAACTTTACAGGGGTTAAATACCTTTCCCATACTAATTTATATTTTTTCTTTCATTCTTGCTGACATATATGTCAATATTTTCTTAGTCCAAATATTTTCCCAGTTTTCATTATCAATATTCTTTCTCAGATCTATTCCCAACCATCAAGTTGTCCTTAAATTACAGTAACCCTATCAATGATGGCCTCCAAAATATTCTGTCCTTGGCAGCCCTGTTCAGCTAGGTTTCCTTCCTTGGTCTTTTTCTTATGACTTGGACTTTCCTTAGTATTGTCAAGAGGGTCTTTTCTTCTCATGATGTGTCCAAAGTACAACAGTTTCAGTTTTATCATTTTTATTTCCAGGGAACGTTCTGGCTTGATTTAATTTAGGACTTCACATGGTTGTCTTTCTGTAGGCCCAAGGTATTCACAAAGCTTTCTTTCAGCAATACTTTTCAAATACATCAATCTTTTATGTGTCCACTTTCTTACTGTCCAGCTTTCACACCTGTACATCATCAGCATCATTAAAAGCTTTTATAAGCCATCATATAAAAATCTCAGGATGGCATACAATGTTTAAATCTCTGCATTGTTTTAAGGTGTTTGCAGACTGACTGCTTGATAGTTTGCTCCAGAATTTTTCCAGACTGACTGGTCTGTATTTTCCAAGTTCCTCCTTTATTCCCTTCTCGAAGATAGGGAAAAACATTAGCCTTTTTCCTGTCATCTGGCAATTCTTTCATCCTCTATAATTTCTCAAAAATAATAGTACAGTGGTACCTTAGCTCATGAATGCCTCAGTTCATGACCAAATTGGGTCGCAAACAGAAATTTCAGAAACATTTTGCCTCAGGTCGCAAACTCCGCATCAGGTGATAATAACTCCCATCTTCCCTGCATGGGTGCGATTGCTGACATGCTGGGGCGGGGGTGGGGGAGGAGATGGCTGTGATTGCGGTCGCACTCATGCAGGGAAGGTGGGCGTGATCGCAGTCGCACTCGGGCAGGGAAGATGGGCATGATCGCGGTTGTGCTCAGGGGAGGATGGCTGTGATCGTGCTGAGGGGGGAAATGGCTGTCGTCTTTGTTGTTCTTTATTACTTTGTTCTTTGTCACTTTGTTTCAAATTATTGTGATTAAAAAATGCTTACAGAATGAATTAACCTTATTTACATTGAACCTTATGGGGAAATTTGACTTGGCTCACAACCATTTTGGGTCGCAACCAGAGTCGTGGAATGGATTAAATTCGTGAGCCAAGGTACCACTGTAGTTCTGAGAGTTCTTTTGCCAGTCCTTTTATTACTGTAGGATGCAGTTCATTAGGCCCTGGAGATTTGAACTTGTTCAGAGTAATTAGGTGTCCCTTCACAATTTGCCTATCAGTCTCAAACTGTAATTCTGCTCCTTCAGTTTATAATTCACCTTTGGCAGGGAGGTTATAGACTCTTCTGGGAGAAGCCTATAGGAAATGAGCCCTTCAATCTTAAAAATTGGTCATCTGTTATCATGTTGCATTCTTCATTGAGTAGTTAAATCACCATTTCTTTCTTCTGTCTTTTACCAGGCACTTATCTGAAGGTTTTTTGTTGCTTTTAGTTTCTCTCACTGACCTCAGCTCAGTCTCAGTTTTAGCTTTCTTGAAACCAACCCTGCAATTCCATGCTACCTGCTTGTACTTTTTCGTTCTAGTCTGGCCTTCCTTCCCCTTCTAATACATTTCCTTTTTTTGTTTTCAAGCTCATCTTTGAGCTTTTTGTGAAGGCACATTGGCCTGGCCATCTGGCAGCTGCCTTCTTAACTTAAAAAGCAGGCCTTGCTGCTACTACAGGACTGGAAGAAGACTCTGGCCAGGACACTCTGGTGAGGATGCTTGGGAATGGTGGGGAAGAGAACTGCTGCATGGCAATCCAAGACCTCCTGCTGTAGCTGTCTGCCCCATTCGGCAGCTTTCTTCCCAGCCTGGCACAGTCCATCAGGCCAGGTACTTGGCCTAGTCATCTAGCAGCTGCCTCCTTGGCATAAAAGTCCTGCTGCTGGATGGTGGGCCACCCAGGTAGCGGTATCCCCAAAGGGGCTGACACCAGAGGGAGTGTGCCCCTTTGATATGCCACAAGGGTGGGGATGTTTTTCTGCTTAAATGCCAGATCAGTGCAGTCACAATTTAATTGTGGATGAGCCTGCTGATCTAACATGTATAACTGAGACCTGGGGGCGGGGCGGGTGAACAGAGAGGAGTTGGTCTTTCCCAGATGTGTCTGCCAGGGTACTTATTTCAGCATAAGGGTAGGTGTGAAGGCCAGGACCATGGTCTATACAAATTCATTTTTTCTCTTCAGGTGCTCTATACATCCAATGACTGGCCTGAAGTGTTTTCGCCTTAGGTTGGGAGAGGAAACAGATTGAGGATTCTGCTGGTAGACTCCCCACCCTGCAAGCCATCAGTCTCCCTATATGAACCGATGGAGGTAGTCTTAGATGTTATATTGGAGTCCCCCTGGCTGCTGGTTGTGGGGAACATTCATGTTGAGCACATCCTATCCAGAGCCGCTCAGGATTTCATGGCCATCATGACAACCTCGGGACTGTCCCAACATGTCATTGGCCCAACACATTTGGCAGGGCATACTCTAGACTTGGCCTCAGCTGCATGTGAGGATGGTGCTCTGAGTGTGGGGGGTGTCGACTCATTCCCTCTGTCATGGTAATATCACTGCCTGCTGAGCTTTAGACTGATTTTTCCCTGTGCAAGGTTGGGGGACCCATTAAAATGGTCTGCTCCCAGGGACTAATGGATCTGAATGTTTTCCAGAGGGCTTTGGCGGACTTTCCAGCTGACATGACTGGTGCTTCTGTCGAAGCCCTGGTTGCTCTGTGGAATGCAGATATGTCCCTTGCAGTTGACATGATTGCCCCTAAGCACCCTCTCCCTTGTAGAGCTCATACAGTTATATGGTACACCCCAGAGCTGAGAGCAGTGAAACAACTTAGCAGACAGCTGGCATGCAGATGGAGAAAAACTTGTTGTGAATGTAGCAGAAACCTGTTATGTTTCTATAATCAAGTATATCCAGGCAAGACTGAGATTCTGGTGGTGAATGGTTCCTCTGGCTGGATGGGGGATGTTCAACCTGTTCTAGATGGAGTTGTACTCCTCCTGAGTACCTTGGGGGTGCTCCTTATCCATTTTTGTCACTTGAGCATCAGTGGCTCAGAGTGCCTTCTACCTGTTTCAGCTGGTGTCCAAGCTATCCCCTATCTGGACAGAGATAATTTCAATAATCTACTATCTGGTTATCTCTTAGGTGATTACTGCAATGTTTTCTGTGTGGGGCTGATCAGTTCTGGCCTGCTTGCATTGGCTGACTGTGTGCTTCCAGACCCAATTCAAGGCACTGGTTCTAACCTTTTAAACTCTAGATTGTTTGGGGCTACAATACCTGTTGGGGCACCTCTTCTAACCGCAATCTACCTGGAAACAGCACCCAATCCTTGTGGCCTTCCTATAAGTGTCAGCCTCACAAGAGAGGATTGGAGGGTGGCAACTGGGGTGGCCCCCAGTCCTTGAAAACAGCCTCACTGCTGCAGCCCACCTAACCCCAAATTTGCCTTCTCTTCTGTGCTAGGTCAAGACAGCCCTCTATGCAGGTACCTTTAAAGATCTCCTTAGTTATGTCGGGGTCTGAGGGGATTATCCTGGTAATTCTTCTTGCTGGATCTTTATTGTATTTTTGCACTAATTTAAATTAATTTTAGCTCTCTCAACATTGCTGTGTTATGTTATTTTTATTTTATTGCTTTGTTTTATTCTTTGGTGTAAACTGCCCAGAGAGCTTCAACTATGGAGCAGCATAGAAATGAAATAAATATAATTCTGTTTTCTGCCTTTTTTTTCCTTGTTTGAAATTGTGCCTTTAGAATTTGCTTGCTTAAAAAATTCCCACCTATCTTGGATATCTTATTAGACTCTAATGACTCATTAGAATCATTTGCCATGGTACTTTGCTTATGATTGTTCTGATTTTATTAAGGTTAGCTTTCCTAAAAAATCAGGGTACATGTTTGGCTACACTTGGCTTTTGCTTCCTTTAGCATCAAGAATTCAACTATGGCATGGTTAGTTACCCCAAGTTCCTGTAACTGCCGCTTTGTCCACTAGATCTTACTTGTTGGTTAGAATCAAGTCAAGGATAGCTCTTTCTCTAATTCTGCTTTTTCAGGCTGCTGCCCCCTTTCCTCTTGGGTGACAACCCTAGAGCCCCCAGCCCTCTTTTTTTGTATTTGGTCTAATGCTTTAATGCACATTTAAAACAGTCACTACCATCCTGGATCTTTTCACTGCCCCCAGTACTGTCCCTTGGATCTTTTCAGTGCCCCCCGATACTGCCCACTTTGGGAATCGTTGCTTTACTTCCTTCCTCCATTTTCTATAGGAGGAAATTAGCAGCAGCATAAATTAGGAATTTCTTGGAGGAGCTCTGTTTGGCAGAATGAGTCTTCCAACAGATTTTGGGGGAATTGAAGTACCTCATTATAACTTACTTATTACTTATTACATTATGTCAATTTGCTTTTCAAAAGTCTCATCCTTGTCTTCTCCTGGACTGGATGGTTGGTAGTAGCTAGTTATTCTTTGCTCCATAATTCCAGATGTTCTCAGTGGGATGACCAAGTTCATCCTCATGAATTTCTGTGTAGAGAAATTTATCTTTAACACACTTCCTTTTCTTTTTCTTCTGTTTTGAACAAGTTATATCCTTCAATTGCTGAATTTCACTCATGGGAGTGGAAGTGCCACCCTTGGATGTATAGCCAGAAGCATGGCTTCCAGATCTAGGGAGGTGTTGATACCGCCCTACTCGACCCTGGTGTGCCCACAACTGGAGTACTGCATCCAGTTCTGGGCTCCACATTATAGGAGAGATGTAGTTGAGTTAGAAAGAGTCCAGTGCAGGGTCACAAGAATGGTAGCTGGGTTGGGAGGGATGACCTATGAGGAGAGATTGAGGGAACTGGGTCTTTTCAGCCTGGAGGAAGAGCAACTTACAGGTATGTGAGGGGACGTCATGTGGAGGAGGGCTGTGACCTGTTCTTCCCAGCAGTAGAGGGCATGATGCATTCCAGTGGTGCAGAGCTCAAGGAACCAGGCTTCAGGTTGGATGTCAGGAAGTTCTTCCTGACAGTTAGGACCCCTAGGATACGGGCTTCCAAGGGAGGTGGTTGAAGCCCCATCAGTGAGGGTGTTCAAGGAAAGATGACAACCGCATTTTGGGGGTGAAATGAGTGGAGCTGGCTGGAGCTGGGGGGTCAGACTAGATGGTCTGGGAGCCCCCTTTTGATTCGCTTTCCCCCATGTTTTTATGAGTCATCCCACCAAGTTTCAGCTATACTTATTGGATCGTATTCACCCTCAAGTTCAAGTTCATGCTGCTTGTTTCCCATACTCCAGGCATTTATATATAGATGTTGAAGACCATATACTTTATATGCTAGTTTTCTTCCTACATTTCTTGGAAGACAATTATTGAGCACTGTCTGAAAAGCAACAGAGTTGCTTTCTCTCTTGTGGTGCATTAGCCACATTGTTACCCCCAAATTTACAGCTTCCTCCCCAGTAGGATTCAGTTTAAAGCCCTTGTGATGAAGTTCTTCATGTTGTGACCAAACACATTCTTCCCAATCCTTGTAAGGTTCAACCCATCCCTTGTTAGCCATTTATTTTTCAGGAAGTGTAGCCCATGGTTTCAGAATCAAATCTCTCATGTCAGCTCCATCTTCATTGACATTGACCCAGATTTTTTTCCCCCCTGTCAATTCCAAGAACTGGATTGAAGAAAAAAATCAGTGCCCTACAGTTCCTGAATTTTCTTTCCAAAAGGCTATACTTGATGGTATCTGTTGTTCCTTCATGGAGGAAAAGGGAGCGATACTTGTCAGAGGTCTTTGTGAGGATTGGTAATCCATCAGTCCTCCCTGATGAAGGATAAATACAGGCTGAAGGAGCAGGATGGCAGCTTGACATTGACAGGCAATTGATCAAGGATCTCCTAATAAGTTTCAGTGAATTCAAATCTCCAGGGCTCGATGAACTGCATCCTAGAGTAATAAAGGAACTGGCAGAAGAGCTTTCAGAACTACTATTATTTTTGAGATATCATGGAGAATGGGAGAAGTGCCAGGTGGCTGGAGAAGGGCTAATGTTGTCCCCATCTTCAAGAAGGGAAAAATGGAAGAACCTGGGAAATACAGATCACTCAGTCCAACATTAAGCCCTGCAAACTTTCTAGAGATCAGCCAGCAGTCAGTCTGCAAACACCTTGAAAATAATTCAGGGATTACTAGAAGCCAACATGTATTTGTCAAAAGCAAATCCTGCCAGACTAACTTGATTTCATTTTTTTTTTTTTTTTTTTGGATTGGGTAATCTATCCCTGTTGCACAGTGGGAGTGCTGTTGCCAAAGTGCCCCATGATATTCTGATTAGCAAACAAGCTAAAAGTGGACTAGATGGAACAACATTCAGTTGGATCCACTGTTGACTACAGAATCAAAGCGTGCTCATCAATGGCAGCTTCTCAAACGGGGAGAGAGGTAATGCATGAGGTACTCAGGGTTCAATCCTGGGTCCAGTGTTCTTGCACATTTCTCTTCATGATTTGAATGATAGAGTGCAGGGAATGTTTTTCATATATGCAGAAGATACAAAATTGGGTAGGATAGCTAATTCCCTGGAGGGGTACTCTTGAGAAGCTGGAGGGCTGAGCTGAAAAAAACAGAATGGAGTGGATGCCAAGTTATGTACCTAGGAAAAAGAAACCAAATGTGTTGTTATAACATGGGAAATAACTTGGCTCAGTAGCACTACAAACAAGAAGGATCTTGGAAGTGTTGTCGATCACAAGCTGTATATGAGTCAACAATGTGATGCGCCTGCAAGAAAGGGCAAATGCTATTTTTGGCACCAGGTGCACCTTTTTATTTTCCCATTATTTTAAGACCTAATTTTTATTTCAGTCAGGCCTTTATCAGATATTATGCTATGCCTTTGTTGCTGACCATCCTTAGACTTTTATGCAGAATCTGCCTTTTCATCTTCTATGATGGCCAGAGCGAAGGGGAGCTCATCTTATCCCAGAGATTCTCCAAGTGAGTCTCCATCTGCCTGGCATACAAGATGCCAGGACTTGACCTTCCTACTTTGCCTTGTGCAAGTCCAGTCATGCATAGCCTACATCTACTGCCCTTCTAGCCAGCATTCCTCTGTATGATATCTGCAGAGCAGCCACATGGTCCAACTGTTGGTCTTCATCTTGCACTACCAGTTCAACATCTGCACAAGACAGAACTGCTCCTTTGGCTGGGCAGTTCTCTCAGCTGTCCTGCAGTGACAACAGCCCTGCCATCCACAAATGGTAAGCTTGCTAGTCACCCACTTGTGTGAGGCACAGAGACTTTTATGAAGAAAGGTAGGTTGCTTACCTATAACTGTTGTTCTTTGAGTGGCCATCTGTGCATTCACACAAGCCGCCCTCTGCCTCACTGGCTGTTGTCAGTCTGCCACTTCCTTTTCTCCTCCTGCTGCATGGGGCTCAGGGCAATGAGAAGACCAGGTTCCCTATCTTACCTGGACTTAAACCTTCAGATGCCTGGAGATGACGCAGTCCCCAAGGCAAGTGAGGGAGTCCCACCCTTCTTGTGCTAGGACCTGGAAGGGGAGAGGGGGCTCCAGTCCACTCCGTAATGCTGAGCTATAAGTTTCTTTTCAACCTAGACCTTGTGCTGCACAGCAAAGCCCACATGTGTGAATGCACAGATGACCACTCGACGATCGATGGTTACTGGTAAACAACCTGTCTTTCTTCCTCCACAGGCTACCCTCCTTCTCATCCTTAAGTACTTGAAAGTGGTTCTGTAGTTACACTGCTTCCGTAGGTGCACAGTGTCTTTTAGATCTTTTGCTTTTGTCATCATTTAACAGTATTATGTTTACTTCATTTTTCCTTCCTCTCAGTTCTTCTCTTCTGCCTCATCTTCCTGTTATCCTTCTAACTCCTATACTTCACTTCGCTGTTGCAATTCCAGCATTCTGGATAAGAACTTTTTGCCTTCTCTTATTCCCCGAGGGTGGACACTCACTGCTTCAGTACTCTAACCTTTTCTTTCCAACAGGGGAACAAGCTTGCACTTGTTGCACATGTAGACCATGTTGCTCTTAGGCAAAAAGAAACGAACGTCACACAGACCTTGCAGGTCACTACCACCGGAGGAGTTTTTTTTTCCTGTTCGTAGTTTCTAGTCACTTTTTGATGCATTAGACTGACCTGTGCTCTGCCCTGACTTCCTCAAAGGCTAACAATGAGAGTCCAACTAGTATGTAAGTGTGCGTTACAAGCAAAAAAAAAGGGGGGGGTCCTTCTTGACCTCTTCTGCTGAACTCTGCTGTCATTCTTGCTCTTTGAGTGCTTGCTTGCTTTTATAGCCCCTAGACCAGCTTGGACAGCTTCTTCTGCTCTGCTCTGGAAGTGCCCATGAAGTACAGAATGGTGGACCATATGGCCTCTGAGGGATTTAAACCTCCAAATGAAAGATTTAGGTCTAATCTGGAGCCACTGATTAAATGACTGTGCAGGAAAGCCACTCATCTTTCCCCATCACTTGTTATCCTTAATATTCAGGAATTAGAGGAAAGTTAGAACTGGCATCTTGCAAACAGCCACAACATGGTTTTAGTTGTTTCTGTTCAATATTAATTTGTAAATAGGACTTTTTATAAACATGTGGTATAATGTTGTCCAACACAACACAATGTTGTCTTTTTATAAACATGTGTTGGACAATCAAGGGTTGTCCAACACAGCTGAGGACCTACCGGTCTTAAAAGGAGAAAAATCTGCAGATTTTGCACATATGTATCATACATAACTGCATTGGCATGTGGCAGCTAGTTACAATCCTCTCCCCCACCCCCCAGGGAGTGTTGTATTACACTGTAGCAGATTTGGGGAATGAGGGTTGTTTCCACTTAGAGCTGTAGTTTAGTTTCTTGGATTGTATACAGACTTATGGGTTGCTTGAGAAATGTGTCTAAGATCTACCTTAGAATTCCCCCAGGTGTTTTGAACTTGTGCTGTTTGTGTCGATAGTGTGCAGAAAGCCTTAGTTTATCGCTTCATAGCCCTGGACTGCATGAGTCTATATGTTAGAAAATAAGTTGGGCTTTCAAATGTGCATTTGGGCTTGTAATGAGAATGTAAATTCTGTATTGGCCAAATTCAGAATGCTAGTTTTTTAGTTTTTACAAATGCTTCTCTGTTTTGTGAACAATGATGAGAAAGCAATATAACTTCTGAATGTTCATCTGCATGGGAAATCTTCCTGAAGCCTGATGAAATACACATAAAAAGCACCTGAGTAAGACGAGTTGCACTGAGTTTAATAGAGCTTATTCTTGGGTAGGTGTGTGAGAGATTGTATTCTTTGTCTTTCATATCTAATAATTTGTAGCTAGAGAGCTAGTATAGTGGTTAAGAGTACAGGGCTGTGGACCCAGGAGATCAGGGTTTTAGTTCCCCCTCAGCAATGGAGCTCACTGGGTGACTTTGGGCCAGTCACAGACTCGCCATCCAACCTACTTCACAGGGTTGTTGTGAGGATAAGAATGAGAGGAGGAAGAGAATTCTGTAAGCTGCCTTGAGTTCATTGAAAGAAAAAAAGACAGGATATACATATAATAAATATGTTCCAACACAGCAACTTCTGGCTCTGCAGCAGCAGCAACAAAGCTTATTTGTCAGCCCTGATATAATATTGTGGGAACAGGAGGCTAGATACTAACTTCACACTTGAAAGGAAGCAAAACTCTGGGTGGGGAAAGCATGGATCCAGCTCTGATGTGAAAATGCTGTGGTGGCCTGTTTGAATCCCTTGAATTCACCAGGCATTCAGCCCTTTTGTGTGATATGTATGGAAGCTCAAGAAACATCTGCTGCCTCTTTTATTGCTCACAAAGAACCTAGAGGCCCAGCTTGACAACCTAATTAATGTACATGGGAGACATTTGACTGAATTACTTTCAAAAGCAATATCTTGAAAAGTCAGGGCTCTCTTTGTATGTCCTGAATTGTGTTCTTTGCAAGGCATACAGATGCTTTTGGATTTTTTATCACCTCCTGGTCTTTAGCTAACCCTTACCTTTCAGTCAAATTCAGTCTAGGGCTTTGTTCAGGTCCTGCCACAATAGAAAGTACATTCCATGCTGTCTTTCACTGGAGAAGAGTTTCTGGTGTCTTAACAATGTGGTTTCCATATATTTTAGTTGTTAAGTCTGAGCAGGCTAGTGAATGGCCAGTCAAGTAGATTATTTACTTTTAGCATATGTT
Organism: Varanus komodoensis; assembly: GCF_004798865.1. Lineage (NCBI taxonomy): Eukaryota > Metazoa > Chordata > Lepidosauria > Squamata > Varanidae > Varanus > Varanus komodoensis. The sequence continues at coordinate 605,371 of NW_025335275.1, forward strand.
TGCACATGCCTATATTTAGCACCCATCATAACCTGGTTTCAGATTGTATCTGACAATGAAGTCTATATTCATCTCTTAAAACTGAATCCATTGTCTCCTACATAACATTATAAAACCTGACCAAAGGAAACTTGTCTTTTGAATCCAAGCATGTAAATGACGCACTATTTCATAAACTGAATTTATTATTGTGCAAATTATATAGACTCTGACAGCTAAGCAACAAACTTTTACTTCCTCTGTCATAGAGAAAGCATTTCTTTGTGGTAATACTAGTCCTGGGTTTCAAGAAGTTATGGACACTTTGTCTTCAGACCAGTAATGTTGGTGGCCTTACAAGTGAATACAGAACCAAACATAAATTCTTGATTTCATAATCATTCTCCTAACTTGATATAGATGCTGGAGAAGAAGCTACTGTTAGGACAGACAGAGGTGTCAAACAAAGGTATATTTTATCTCCCTGCCTGTTCAGTCTGTACAGAGAAAGTATCATAAGGAAAGCTGGAATAAGATCAGAAAAAGGACTGAAAATTGGCAGAAGATACATTAATAATTTAAGATATGCAGATGATACCATATTATTGACAGAAAACATTGAAATGCATTGAAACAATGAAACTGAAAGAAGAAAGCAGAAAAGGACTGCAGCCAAACATTAAGAACAGAAAAATGACTACAGAAGAATTGCATGACTTTAATGACAGGAATGACATTGAAATGAAATAGTGAAAGAGTTTTCATACCTTGGCTTAATCATCCATTTGAAGGAAGACTGCAGCCAAGAAATTTGAAGAAGATTGTCAGCAATGAAAGAACTAGAATAGCTCAAGTGTTAGGCTATTGCACTGGAAAGCAAGGCCAAGAGCATCCACATTATAGTATTCTCAATCATGGTGTTCAGGTGTGACAGCTGGATAGTGAAGGAAGCTAGCTGGATAGTGAAGGAAGCTGGCAGGAAAGAAGAGTGACTGACAGAAATGAACAAGTGGGTCCTAGATCAAAATCATACCAGAACTTTCCTACAGTGACTACAGGGAGAGCAACATCTGCATTGATCCAGTGACCTTGTGTTGGCAGCTGGAACATGGGCAGCAGGAGACAAGGCAGAGGCAGTGGAACCAGGGTAGCAGAATCTGAGGCAAAACAGAGTCCCAAAGCCTCAAAGAGTTCAAGTCATAGCCACAGAACCGACCAGGGTCAGGAATCTGAAGTGTATGTACCAAGGCAATCTAAGGATGCAGTCACTGAGAAGCCAAAGGTTGAGAACCAGGAAGACCAGTGGAACAGGGTTCAGGTACCTCGAGGCGGGATAATCAGGCAGGGTTGAGGAGCACTGAAACTGTGGCAAGCAAAGCTGGGTATGGCAAGGTGAGACGACAAGGCATGGCACAACATGATACAACAAAGCAAAGATGATGTTACAGCCAGGCAAGGCATGGCAGGAACCAGAGGTACCATATCAGGCAAGATGCAGGAGCTGAACCAAAGCTAGCAGGAAGACCTGCTTTGTTAGTGCAACATGGCAAGATATGGCAGGAACCAGATACTGTAAGAGTCAGGCAAGATGCAGGAGTTGAACCATAGATAGCAGGAAGGCCTGCATTACTCAGCTGAGATAGTGAGGCAGGATTTGGGCCAAGCAAGATGCAGATACTATAGCAAACAAGAGGACCTTGCTCTTAGAGAGCTCTTTTCCCAGGACTCCCAGCTGGTGCTTGGGACCATTCTCACAAATACTGAAGTATGCATTCTGGTTCTGGTCAACAACTGAAGGTCCAGAGCAGCCCAGATCCTCACACCTTGCAGTTGTTCCTGACTTAAATTCTGCCTCACTGGAATTGTGGTCACATAATTGAATTAACATCTTGAGGTCAAATCATTCAAGACTCTTACCAAATTTAGACAACGCTGCAGTGGCAGCAGGCACCACATTACACATGCAACCTCCAATTGAATGTTGCTGTGTTGTGCAACCGTAAAAGTAACTATATTGCATATTCAAAATAATGACTGGATGCACCACAGCCTAACTGTGTGTTAAATAACCCATGGCATTTATCATATAAACAACAACTCTACTTAACAATTAGCTTGTCAAGTCTTCTAGTTTCCCTTGCCCATGTCTCAGGTACCCATCTAGGAAAATATTTGTAGATCTGATTGTGTTGCATCCTTAGCATTTATTTCTCAAGTGGGGCCAAGCCATGATAGTAGTCAGGCACATAATGCTCTTTGGAAGCGTGTTGACCACTCAAGAAGGAGTACCAGAAAGCTATAGTAACAAGCAGCTGGGTCTTGACAAACATTATGGACTAGGCCAATGTCAAATCTGAGGTATAAGAACCAATTAGCTGTTTCTAAATACTGGTTACTTTTTAGTAGTTCAACAGTGAGTAGCCTAGTGAGTAGTTCTAGAAGTCTTAAAATATTCTGGAGATATGCATTGTTGCTTTCAAAACACTACTGCTGGGAGTCATCCAGTGAAACTGCTAGTAGACTTAAGATAACCAAAGGAAGTATTACGCACAGCATACAATTCTCATACAATTTGTAACAGTAGTCTTTAACTTTAACTTTAAACAGGTCTGAATATGTATGTGTATCATTTGCTGTAGTCACAATATATGTATGGATCTTCTGTGTTCAATGCATGCATTGTATAGAGGCTGATTGGGAGGAGCAATGCTAGAGCAGTGAATCACCTAGCACATAGCATTTTTTCTAGATAGGTGATTAAGGCTTTATTTTCTTGTTTTATTTTTCATGATGTGTATGTACGTCTCTCGTGGCATTCTAAAGTACCCACTGGCTTTTAGGCTATAGAGGCATTACTGGCTCTTAAGCTATAGCCACAGAATTACAGCTTTTGGGCTAAAGTTTCCTTTAGCAGGTTAAAGAGCACTGAGAAAAAAAAGGAGCAGTCTTTGGACCAAAGTAGAGTAGGTGATGGAAACCCCATGGGAAGTCAGGTAGTCATAGAGCAGGGATGACCAAACTGAGGCTTGGGAATCACATGCAGCTCTTTCAGTTTATTTTGTGGCTTGCCACCTGTGGGTGTCCATGGGCTTCCACTTGCTGCTTGCTGTCCACAAGTACCCTCTTGCATCTCCCAAACATCTGACATTTACCATATGTGGCTTTTCCATCGAGCAAGTTTGGCCAGCCCTTTCATTAGGGAAGGGAAAATAAAGCATTTGATGTTGTCTGAAGAATTGCATAGCATTTGGTGCTGTAAAAATGCTCTACTGCTTGCTTACTGTTTCTGACACATTTCAGACTTTAGTATCTGTGGCATCCTTCCCCATTCTGTGCCTTTTCATTGTGTTGCTCTGCAACTCCTGGGAATTACAAGTCCAATACATTTGGAGTGCATCAGGTTGGGGAAGCCGAATCATATTTTTAAGCTCTGGTTCTGGCATGGCATCTGGGGAGCAATCACTGGGTAGATGGGTGAGTGGATGTTTGGAAACATGAGTTCTTTCTGAACATTTCTCAGAGCTTAAGAAAATTTGGAAATACACAGTAGGAACAGTTTGTGATCAGAGTTGTAGACTTACAAGATGCGGACTAGGGTAGGAGTTAGGGGAGAAAGTGTGTGATTCCTGCAACAGGTGTCTACATTTAAAGAAAAAGTTAATGTGTGTGAAATGCAAGAAAAGTAGGCAATGCATTGCACAAATCTGTCTTTTCTGAACTTTGATGAAAAGTGCCCCCAAATTATTGAGGCTTTTCATTGCAAGCAGGAGGGTTTACAAAGCTGTTGAAAAGTATCTGTCCCAGAAGCAATACCCTGTGACCAGTATAACCATTTCAACCTGCTTGACAGTGGTTACTTGATGCTTTTATATTACTGTGTACCAGTCGTAATGGCCATATGTTACCTCCAAGGTGAGAGGCAGCATGCCTTTGAATGACAGTCAGAGGGGAACAACAGCAGTAGGGGAAGCTCTTGCCCTCATGTGTTGAGTGTGGGCTTCCCATTTGATGACTCTTTAGGAAACAGGATACTGGCTTAGGTAGGATTTTGGTCTGATCCAGCACAACTAGTTTTATGTTCTTTTTGGCCATCAGTAATGCTAGATTTCTACTATCTTAAATATGAATATTGGTTCACTCTTCCCCAGAACTTTTCAGCACTCTGATTTTGGACTTTTTATAGACTGGTAAACAAAGATAGAATTTCTACAGACTGATGGGCCAAAAGGGCACAGTTTGGTGGGAGCTGTAGATATCTTAGGTATTGCACAACTGTGGTGCGTTACTGTAAACTTGCCTGCCTGTCCAGAGAAGAATGTAGCTCATATATTCCCTCTGAAGAAAGCAAAAATTTCAGCTCTTGAATAAGTTACTAATGATTTTCTTTTATTTTCCCTTCACAGAAGATGATGTTTGTGTGTTCAAGTGTTCTGTATCAAAAGAGACGGAATGCAGCCGAGTGGGCAAGCAGTCCTTCATCATTACACTGGGATGTAATAGTGTCCTTATACAGTTTGCAACTCCAAGTGGTATGTCCCATTTATGTTTAATCTGCGCAAACATGCTGCTCAAGATGCTGGGAAACTGCAGCCTTGCTCTGGTAGATAGTGATAATGTCTTCCCATTAATGTCTGATAATAGCATTTCCTTTCTGTGAAGGATCCTTATTTATTCTCCTCAAATGAATGGCTCTTGCAGTTAGGAAAGTTGTGAAATGTTCAGCTCAAATTTATCTTCAGATTAACTGTAAATGTCTGCTGCTATCTTATCTTTACTAAACCTACTGAATGGTCCCCACCCCTGTTGATTTAGAAGGTATGGAGATGGTCCCTGGGTGAACAGGAGTTGAGAGAAAATATGCAAAATGTCTGCAAATGTTGGTTGTAGGGAGAGGGACTGTTGCAGAAAAATGGATGTATATGTAATGACTAATTTTACTTTACTTTTATTTGCCACTTTTTAGTCACAAAACATCTTATGTATAACTTAGACTGTAGATTTTAAACACACGTACTAGGGAGTAAGCTCAATTGAACGCAGTAGGACCTGCTTCTGAGTGAACATACATTATGTACTTCATTTAATATTCTTGTATAATGTGATGTTAAAACGTATACATTCAGAAAACCATGAATATATCCAAGCTTGGAGGTGAAGTTGCTGCAGTTTCACCACTTGGTAAATGGGCAATGTAGGGAGAAAGGAGATGAAAACAGTATATATCAAAATGGTGGTATACCAAAAGTTATTGTTTGTGATCTCTGTGCTTCGCACACGTGGGCTTTGTGTGCAGCGAACACTGATTAATTGTTATTAGGTGGGAGCTCAGCCCCTAGGTACACCCAGCTTAAGGGAAGGGCTTCCAGTGGGACCTCAGCTCCTCTTCAGCCGCCATCATGAACACATTGGGAAGCTCCTTCTCTACTACTAATCTCATGAACATCCTGTGGCAGGCCACCAAGTGCCATTTTGTATGACCATTGTCATGCTGAGCTACTTGAATCCATTCACCATGGACCTTATACCTCCACCTTGGACCTGTCATTTCTGGACTGAGGTTCTGATTAACCTGCCAACATGTCTGCACCCACATGTGATCTTCCACTTGGTTCTGAAGACCTTGGACTATTTTCCATCCAGGTCCTCCATGTGGCACACAGCTTTGGACTGAATCCCTGACAAGAACCAAGTAGAGCAAAAGACCCAGTTTTTGAGGTGGTCTATGGTGAGACCTCAGGACCAGTCACCGTACCACTCTTACTAACCCTTCTTGCTACAGTACGTTGTGAGTGGAAAGTACCAATGTCAGTAGCGCCCTCACCACGGCAACTTGAAATATCTACAAAGTCCAAGAGAGAGAGATGCAGAGTTTCTTTTCTTTTCCCAACCCAACTTGATTATTTTCAAGGCTCATTGAGAAGAGAAAACTCTGCTTCAGCAGATAAAGGGGGCAGATGCCTCGATTTTGTCAGGTGCCACTTTTATTCTTCTGCAGCTCTCTCTATCAAAATGGCAAACTGCCAAGCCACTATGGCCAGATACCATCTAATGATCTGGGACAGAGTAACATCTTTTTACTCCTTTCTCCCCTAAGATGCCCAAGACTTATCCAGTGAGATTAGAAATGAGGCTACTTACCTGGCTAGACAAGAGATACATACAACTAAGGTATCAGGCAGAATGTGGTGCCTGGAACATGGCTGGTGCAGTTGACCTCCATCACTTTGCCTAGCTTCAGTCCTCTGGCCTCTCTGTCAAGCAAAAACAAGAATTGAGGACGTACCTTTTGACGGTGGAGGCCTGTTCCACTGATGAGCACATGGACTTAGTTCACAAGCTTAAGCATGGAACTTGACCAGACTCTACAGCTGAAAACTTACACCTCTCTTAAGTGGAACATTTCTCTTCGGCTTCCACCACTTGCCATTGCCCCACCACCCAAACTACACTTCAGGACCCTATGACTTGCATGCGACAGGTCTGTAGACTCCAAGATGACTCTAGGAGACATCTGTGACTCTTTCGTCAGTCTGTACACTCCTCTAGTTCATATTTTCATCATTGCCTCCAGCTGTTTTTCTACTCTTGGGCTGCCATCCCCTTGGATTCATAGGTAGTTCCATCATTCTCCATGGATACTGTATCAAGTTTGAGATGCTCCTCCCCCTCACCAGTTCCATAAAGAAGACCACCTCCTCTGAAGCTCGCTCTTCTTTATTCCAAAGGGGAGCTATACAACAAACACAACCTGGAACTCCTGGTTTTTTTTCTGGGTACTTCACAGCCCCAAAGAAAGATGGAGGACTTTGCTCCATCCTTGATCTCAGGGGTGTCCATCATTACATTAAGCCTAAACAATTCAGAATGGTCTCACTCCAATCCATCCTGCCATTACTATGTAACAGCACTTGGTTCACGCCCATAGACCTTAAGGATGCTTATGTTCATACTTCTGTTGAAGCATCCTACAGGTGCTTCCTCTGTTTTCAAGTGGGGGATGAACTGTTTCAATTTCCTGTCCTGTCATTTGGCCTAGCAACTGCTCCCTGTGTTTTCACAAAAAGCATGGCTATCATTTGCACCCACCTCCATCTCAATGAGGTCCATGTATACCACTATTTAGATGACTGGCTCATTGTCACTCCATCCAAAGAAGCCTCCATACAGGCTACCAATTTCACATGTACCCTGCTCAACAAGTTCTGCCTCTACATTAATACAGCTAAAACTTGTTTTTCTCCCACGCAGTTGATCCATTTTATTGGAGCACACCTCAGCTCAGTCTCAGCAAAGGCCATCCTGTCAGCAGACAGGCTGTCTTCCCTCACCAGTGACATTCTTTGAATTATCAACAGACATTCCACCACTGCTACTCTGATCCAGTGTGTTCTCAGCCTCATGACCTCATTGATAGCTGTTGTCCTGCTGGCTTGGTTACACATGAGACCTCTCCAGCTCTGGTTCCTGGAGTCAATCAACATCAGAACCGAACCTCATTCTACCAACCTTGAGTCTCCCTTTGGATTTGTGCCTCCCTTCATTGGTGGACAGACAAGGCCAACATTTGTGGGAGTCCCCCCTTTCCCCATGGGAACCACAACTTACTGTAAACACAGATCCTCCCTGTTTGTCTGGGGAGCCCACTGTGGTTGTTTTATGATGCAAGGCAAATGGGACGCGCAAGAAGCTTTATGCCACATAAACTTCCTGGGACTTCTAGCTGTACGGAAAGCTTTACTCACCTTTCAAACCATATCAGAATAATTACAGACAACATTTATAATTGCTTATATAAACAAACAGGGTGGAACCAGATTATCCCCTTGTTCTTCTCACCACAAAGATCTGGCACTAGTGCATCAGTTGACACACCACACTCTCTGCAATCCATGTCACTGGTACTGACAACATCCTAGCTGACACTCTAAGCAGAACCTTCACACAGTGTCATGAGTGGGAACTTCATTGTGCTGCGGTACAATCCTTGTGGAACAAGTGGAACATCCCCCAGATAGACTGACCGCTTTGCTACACAGCACAACACTGTTTGCAGCTGCTTCTGTTCCAGAGCAGGCATCAGCACCAAATCAATGAGAGATACTTTCCTTCTACAGTGGAATGGGAACCTGTTCTATCTCTTCCCCCCCGTTAGCTCTGGTTCTGATGGTTCTAGCAAAGATCTACCAAGATTACACTCCATTCTCATAACACCTTGATGGCCCAGACAGCACTGGTCCCTCACCTTCTCAGTCTCTCCAGAAAACCTTTATTCACCCCCCGCCTCCTTTGACCTGATCTCATCTCTTGGGATCAAGATATAGTCTTCTCGATGTGAAAACTCTGAGACTTACTGCATGGAGGATCTGACCATGTGCTCCTCACTAATACACATGCCCCCACACTTCAACATATTCTTGATGTTTCTCTCAAGCCCTCCACACATAATTCACACAACTCTAAATGTTCAGCCTTCTCTACCTTTGCTTTTAGAGCATGGCTTTTCTCTGGACATAGCTTCTTCTGTCCATATCCTAGTATTTCTCAATTCTTTGTACAAAAAAACTCAAAACTCCTCCTATTCATGTTCATGTAGCTTCCATCTTTGCATTCCACACTTCAATTCAGTCTTTTTACATCCTCTTAGGTGGAAGTTCCTCAAAGGCCTCCTAAACCTGACCCCACTCTTTAACCAACCCACTCCTTCCTGGAGCCTCTCTGCTGTTCTACATGCACTCACTAAGAAACCATTTAAACCTATGGCTTCTTTCCTTATCTCATGGAAAATGGCCTTTTTAATAGCCATCACCTCTGCTCATTGGACCAGTGAATTCACTGTTCTTTCCATTGAGTATCCCTATTTCATCTTTCATAAAGACAAGGTGATATTCTGCCCTGATCCCACATTCCTTTCAAAAGTAGTCTCCTTTCCACATCAACTAGTCTATTGTCCTCCTGGCTTTATTTCAAGCCCTTTTCAACCCAGTATTGCTAGCCCTCCATTTCTTGGATGTTCATAGGGCTTTATCCTTTTACAAATCCATGATGTTCTTGGACTTTATCCTTTTTCAAAGTTCAATTTAGATGCCGGGAAGTACTTCCTGACAGTTAGGACTCCAAGGGTATGGAATGGGCTTCCACGGGAGGTGGTTGAAGACCCATCAGTGAGGGTGTTTAAGGATAAGCTGGGCATGCACATGGTAGGCATGTCATGAGTGGAGCCGGCTGGAGCTGAGGGTCAGACTAGATGGCCTGGGAGACCCCTTCTGACTTGCTCTGTTTCTGTGTTTCTAAATCCAGAACTCATCTCATCAGACAATCATGGAAGTTCACACCAAGGGTTTCCCAGCAACGTTCAAAGACTTTCTAAATGGATAGTTCGTGCCATATTCCTAGCATATGAATTCTCTAGCCTCCCACAGTCAGGCCCAGTCAGAGGACATTCCATCAGGGCTGAAGTGGCCTCCATGGCCTTATAGGCAGGGATTTCCACTACCAATCTATGCAGAGTGGCAACATGGTCAAATCCTTCAACCTTTATTTACCATTACCGTCTTGATGTACAAGCCAGAAAAGACTGCATCTTTGGCAGAGCTGTCCTCTCCTTTCTACCCCAATGAACACAATGAATAACATCTCCTTCCTCTGAGAAGTAAACTTGCCAGTCACCCCTATGTGTGATGCACAGAGACCATGAAGAATAAAGGCAGGTTCCTTACCTGTAACTGTTGTTCTTTGACTGGTCATCTGTGCATTCACGCATACCCCCCTCCCGCCAGGATCCCCTCTCGTGTCACTTTTGTGACATGACCTTGACATGTCTCATAATAAAATGTACTGGATGATAGTCATATTCTCAGAACTGAGGTCTTGGTAGGAGCCCCTCCCCTCACGCTGACCAGGCTCCCACTAAGTAATTAATCAGCTTTGGAATTTTGCAAAACAGCTGCATGCATGTGCACAGAGCCCATGTTTGTAAATGCGCAGGTGACCACTTGAAGAACAACAGTTACAGGTAAAAAACCCTTCCTTTACATAAATGTATGTGTAGAACATCAGATGAACAATCCATATAATAATATGATGAATTGACATCATAGCACCAACAAATATTTTATCAGAGTCCTTTTACATTTCTCCCATCTGTGGACCTTCCTCTCTCTAGCAGGACTTGGAGAACATCCATACTTTGATACAAAGAGGACAGCCATGGTAATCCTCTGCTTGCCTTGATCAAATGTGTTCCTGTTGATAGGCCATCCCCACACACTAGTCAAAAACCCAAGAAAGATTCTATGTCAAAGCAGCTTGACTGTCTCCAGGATCTTTGGCTGGTCATCTGTGCTGTCTTTCCGTAGAGCTTTCATTATTTGTTGATGTGGGGGGAATGATAGTTGGCTACTCGAGCAATACATTACAGTCTGCTTAGGAGATGAACCTATTTGGGATGTTGAAATCAGCAGCCGCTCCACCTTTAATTTCTGTATTTTATTGAGGGCTAGGAACTTGGGTTTCCAAATGAAAGCTCAGACTTGTGGGGTGCAAATTCTGCTCTAGTTGTCAAATTCTGCATGGTAAACAGAGTGATGTGGAATGGGCATAGATTGGTTTTGACACCATTAGCCCACCATGGAAAAAAGAGGTAACTTGGTACCAAATATTGATATTCCATTTATGCCAAATGGCTCCTCTTGTGTTTGATTGAAAGAAAAGGCTTTAGCACGTAAGGTTATGAATTTGATGGACTGTCATACTTGAGATGGTAGGTGGAGAATTTTATGCTTCTCCAGATTAAAATAAATAAACAAGGAGAAACTTCCCTATTGTAATCTTATGGGAGTGCATACTGTATGTCACTTGTTTTTCCCTCACATTTTTGTTTGAGTACCTGCATTCAAGAAGGGTGGAGGGATTATTGAGAGCAGGTAGGGAAATGTGAAATGGACAACAGGAGTGACTGTAACAACGGAATTTGATTTGTGAGTAGACATGAAAAGAACACAGGAAGTTGAGATGGGATGGAATACCATCCTTATACATTTTGGAGGAGGGCAAGATCTGAAGATTCAGGGGAAAGTATTTTCCTAGTTTTTCCTCTAGGAATGTTTTTGTATTTCTTCCCAAATTGAAAAAAAAGATATTTTTAAAATAAAGAATGATGAGTGAAATGGTTAAGGCAATATGTGTCTAATACAAAGACTGGATACATAATATTTCTGGAAATTTTGAAGCCATGGAAAAATGTTCTTTTAGTCCTGTCTATAAAATTTCCATGCATCATTATGTCTTTCATTCCTTACTTAAATTATGAAGGGTCTGATGTATCTCTTCCTAATAAAAACATATAGGGATGCTCCATATCATGCTCGTTTGAGTTTTGTTGTACAGAGTCCTGGTTTTAGGCTTTCCTAAATTCTGTAGCAGTCCATTTGCAAAGTTGAGACCCCATGGAGAATCAAGAGGTTATCCTTCTACAACATGTGATGGAATAATGTGTGAATTATCCTACCTGTATTACTTTAAAAATGAGGTTCTGAAACTGACTGGCACAGGATTTAATATAGTTCCCAGTTGGACTTTATCATTAGAGAGTGCTGCCTCAGCTAGAAAACTTGTGACTAATGGCATCAAAATGAACCCTCTGTAACTCTGAAGAAATTTAGTAGGCTGGTTCCTATGGTGTAAATATGGGGTTGATACCACCACTAAATGCTTTCAAAATGATCAGTAATTGAGATGTTTTATTAGGGATGAATATTTACAAATGAGAATAAAATATCACGCTTCAAATAATAGATTAAGAGAGAGCAATCCTATAGTTTCTGGGGGAGTATCATAGGCTATTACAGTGACCATGTCTGCTACAACCTTGACTGGAGTGAGGAGGCTGACCAGAACCCTCCTTTATGCCCCTCAGAACCCTTGCAACTGCTGTTGCAGGCACCACAGTGGAAGTGGAAGTTAAAGCTTTGGGCTCAGGTGAGGATGCAAATGGAAGGGGACAGAGAAGCAAGGCACCTTAGGACCTGCAGCTCCACTAGATGTGCTCAAAGGGACTTGAAAGAGGACAGCATATATGGGATCTTCAGTACTGAAATGCTCCTTTAATGAGCATAATATTGCTCTTTCCAGATTTTTAAATTAAAAATGTTTCTATTCCAGTACTTAGAGTCTTTCTTAGCTAGACAAGCTGTCTGGAACTTTTCCTTCAGATCAGATTCCCCTATATTTCTTCGAACCAGTTCCTCTCAAACAAGAGCAGGCTCTGGCTTCTAGGAAGATTCAGATATTTTGAGTACTACTTTCTGATGTTCGTTTTGAATAACCATAGCATAGGAATTTAAAATGTGTTGCATATAGGTTGTTTGCACATGAAAATATGTTTGATATGTTAAATCTACAAGTATAGTTTATTACAAAATAGTTAAAGAATTTACTGAAGTAATTTTTAAATATTTTTAAATTTTATGGAGCCAGCCAAGTTGTAAATAAAATATTTTATGTCCCTAACATAAGAAAGTCTATTTGGATCTGTACAGAGCACTGAAAAAGAAAAAGAGCATGTTTATTTTTCAGTTCTTCCCACCAAATTTGGTTTTGTTTTTGTTTTTTTTTTCCAAGTGGGAAAAAGGTTTTTTCCCAAAATTTCAAGAAATTTTATATTTGTAGCAGGCAGTAACATGAGTTTATTAAATGTGGCTGTACTGATGTCTTGACACTAATATAAGTAGGGAATTGGATTCTGTGAATTTCCTCAGGAGACAATTCAAAGCACGGAACTTTGCTTAGACCCAGATAGCCCTGGATATATTTATAAAGGCAGCCTCAACTGTGACCATTGGATGCTACATGGCCACTGGGATTCTCTTGCTTTTTTGTTAAAGCTGTGGAACGTCATGCTGCCATCAGGAGCAATTGCTCTGTTAACAGCACTCACCGATTTAAAGCTAACAGGATAGTCCCTCCCCTATTCAGAACTTGGAAATATGCAAAGCCCTCTCTGTTGCTGGAAGGTTTTACTCTACCTGCTCCAAGTCCGAATCAACCAGCCTGCTAATCAAACATTTCCTAAGTTCTGTGTTCCTTTTGGGTTGCGTCTGAACTTTGTGTTTTGAATGCTAAAGGGAAAATGCTTGGTTTCCTTTTAGATTTCTGCTCATTTTATAATATCTTGAAAAACTGCCGGGGCCACAACATGGAGCAGTCAGTTTTCAGTGAGCGCACAGAAGAATCATCTGCAGTGCAATACTTTCAGGTAGGTGGGTTTAACAGTGGGTTTGTGTGTGTGGCCATTGTGTAAACTCCTTTTGTCTACTGCATAGTAACATTATCTGCAATTTGAAGTCTAAAAAAGCTTGGGCTTGTTAAATAAGATAATTGTGCAAATTGGGATTATGTGCCTGTTTGCATTTTGTTTGTATAAAGCATGTGTTACTATTAAATGTTGCTCTTTAATGCTTTCTGATGTTAAAGCAGAGAATGAAGGAGGAGGGTTGGAATTCTGCAATACTGTAAGTGTGAATAGTGTGCTTAAAGCTTGAGTGATGAGACAATGTATCAGGCTGCCTGCTGGAATCTCTCAGAGATCATTGGTGTGCTGTAAATTAAACATCAGGCGAAATGATCAAGATGCAAGGCTTTTCTTGAAACCATAAGAACATGTCTCTTTGTAAAGCTGTACAGATTCCTAGGTGCATGCCCTAATCATTAACAGTGTAGGATGAAGTTCCTAAAACAAAGATCAGCAAAGGTCTTGTACATAATGTGTGTTTGTTTGTTTGTCTGCTTATTGAATTTGTATGCTGCCCCATAGCCCAAGGGCTCTCTGGGCAGCTCACATATCTAATATTTTCAAGTGGTTTCTCCAGCTCTGTGGAATGGAGTTCCACTGATTTAGAGATAGTTATTCACAAGCTTTATTGGTATTTGGAATAAGTACATTTCCACTGAAAATTTCCTAAATTTGTGGGACAATTCTGGTAGGGTTTTTTCCCTAAGGAAAAAAATGTGTAGCTTTAATGGAGGCTCTTTGTTTTCCCTTTCAGTTTTATGGATACTTGTCCCAGCAGCAAAATATGATGCAGGATTACGTCAGAACAGGCACATACCAGAGAGCAATCTTACAGAATCACAGTGACTTTAAAGATAAGGTAAGGAGAAGGATCTAATTACCCTTTTTGACCTGGATCATATGTAACAACAAATTCTAATTTAATTATCCATGGTTTGTTGACTCATGGGTTGTTACATATGAATACAAGCTATTTATTGTGTTGTTAACAAAGAGAACCCATGGTGTGTTGTTGGGTTGTGAACTGTGGGTTGTTCAAACCATGAGTTATTAAGTGTAAATTCAGAATTGTGGGTGGGACAAGAGTGGTCAAAACCTAGTCTTTTTACATGCCAAGTATTATGGTGCTGCAAAGGCAATTGGGATACGTTAAGGGAGAGGGTGGAGGAGGGAAATAAATCACCCAGGTACTGAGAAAACAAGCAGTGGTTTTTTCAGTCATCTGATAGACAAACCCTGGGTAGGGCAGCAACCTGTAGTTTAAAATAAACTATGAGTTTGTGTTGTGTGCAGTAAAGAAACTCAAAATTGATTTAATTATCTGGTGTTCAGTAACTGAAGGTCTAAAAGGAGTTAACAATAGAAGAGAAATGTATACTTTTTTACTCAAGCCTTAGTGTGCTGGTAAAATGGCAGTTAATGTCGCCATTAAGAGGTAAAAATGAAACCAAGCTATGTCCTTATTTATTTACTTACTTATTGATTTAAAAAAATATCCTGTCCTATATCTGATCAGGATCTCAGGACAGCTTACATTAAAAAATATAAAACAGTAACAAGACAAAATCCACAACAACACTTGAATAAAATCACAGTATAAAAATACATAGTAAAGTCATTCTAACCATTAAAATACTGGAGAAATAAAAAGGTGTTAGCCTGATGCCAAAATGAATAAAGAGTCCTCTGAGGAATGGGTTCCACAATCCTGGTGCTAACACTGAGAAGGCTAGTCCCCTAATAGCTGCTCTCCTAGCCTCTTTCAAAGAGGACTCCTGGAGAAGGACCTTGGCAGATTATCTTAATGTCCAGGCAGGTGTATATGCAAGAAAACACTCCTTCAGATATCCAGACCCTAAACTGTTTAGAGCTTTATACATCAGCATTAGCACATTAAATTGGGCCTAGACTTCATTTGGTATCCAGTGAAGGTGGTAAAGGATTGACATTGTGTGATCTTGTCTGTCAGTCCTTGTTAGCATCATGGCTGCTCTATTCTGTATCAGTTACCTTATGTAATGGTAGGATTAAAATTGGTGAATAATTGAACCAAGAATGTTTCTCAGACCTAGTGGGGTGATAGAATGTTGGCCACACCAAAGTTGATTGGTAGGGCAGGCTGCCAGGGGGGTTTGCTGCCTCAGGCAGCTCTCCAGACAATGTCAGGAGGTGCTGGTGAGCCTGAAGAAGGCATTGGTCAGGAAGAAGAGCGGCTACATGACCAGGAGTTCAAGTGGAGAGCATGTGAGGCAGAACTTGAAATCAGTCCTACTGGAGTAGCCTTGGGAGGAAGCATCTGGAGTTTGAGTGTCTGGTGATGGCAGTAGTCTGAAGACTGAGCAGCTGCTGGATCAAACTGAAGACTTCAGGAGAAATCTGGTGAACAGCATTGGACATTCCAGGTTAAAGTCAAATGAGACTAGAGAGAAGACTGCCTTTGAAGTCGTCATTGTTAGGCCCATTGTAAGTGGGGTGGAACTTGTTAGGGGGTTTAGCTTAATGTTGGTTACAGTAACACCTAATTGATTTTTTAAAAACCAGTTTACATATAGTAATATTCAAAAATATTTTTAGTTTTTTTCTCTTTTTTAATGAGATACTTTGTTTTTATTTACTTTCCTGATACCATTGACCTGTTCTTGCTCGTGTCTAATGACCTTAGGGGAAAAGGTTTATTTAAATAAAGGAATGTAGTTTAATGGTAGCAACAGAGGGTGAAGGGGAAGGATTGCCCAGTAGTGAGGAGTGATTCTCCACATTTGCGGATAGGGATGGAGTTGCCCTAATGTATAGGCAGAGACATCTCTCACTAAGTAGAGATTCTGCATGTGTGTGAATCAAACCTGCTTTTGCATTTCAAAGGAATGTAAGACTCAGGAATGAAGCAACCAGGAGCCTTAATTTACCTCCTGAAAATATGTTTGCAAGTTTCATACTTGGACCACATTTTGTTTGCTCAATCAGTTGTATTTAGCATATTTCAACAGCAGTACACATTTTATGAATTGCCACTCAGTTTACAATATTAAAAGGAGTGTTACTGCGTAAAAGCAGTTAAGGCTAATAAAAATCTGAAACAATTCACCATTCAACAAGCACAGTTTTTAAACTTAAAATGCTATTTACATTAGGGAAATGAGCATAAACTATATTGTGTAAGTTTTCCCTCCTCTGTGATTCTTGTACACTTAGCTTCAAGATTCACATCCTCTCTGCAGGGATTCTAAACCTGAATTCTAAGATATTGTTCCTGAATATCACCACCAACTTCTGGCTGAAGGAGGAACTTCAGGATGACTAGGAAAGAAATTCTGAATGACAGTAGACTAGAGTATGTCACCTGGTGAGGCTTTATCCTTTTAAAGGCTTTAAAGGCTTTAAAGGCCTGTTCTCTGATTTGATAAACAAGAGGACACTGCCACCAAAGAGGCAGTTTTGGGATTGAAGAGGGCAAACAAATTCTTAATCCAGAGAAGTACTGTGCATACAACAGTCTTACCTGGATAAAAAAATGTGAACAGTTTTGATTGTAATGCCAGATATGTGGAGCTATGGAGGTTCTGCTCATGTGCCCATCAGTAAGATTATCAGGTTTGTGGGCACAGGAGATAGGGCCTTTTCTGTGTAACTGAAATGAAGCAGTCCTTGATTCAGTAAAGAGGAGACTGACAGGTTTTAAAGGAAAACCTTTGTCAAGGAGAGACTGAACACCAGATCTGGTTTTAAACACTATGCATGTAACATTTATTCTATGATATAGAGAATCCAAAGGTATAAGAATACAAGTTCAACAATCATCAGCGACCATATCCAGAGGCTTCATTCACACTCGCATTTATCCAGTGCTCACACACAACCAATAGACCCTCCTCCAGCATTGATCAAGCATTGGCAGGGAGTGTGGGCGACCAGTTGCAGCGCTGTTCTGGCACACACGGGAGCTGGAAAGCACGGGCATTTTGTACCTTAAAGTTAATTCTATCAGCTCCGTCCAACTGGATCGAACAGTGAACTCCTCTGAGAAGAGCTGACAGAACATGCTGGTCTTTATCTTGAATGCACTCACTCTTGTCACATTCCATTGTCTCTCCAGATGGTACAGGGTGGGCTTATCTTACCTGTTATGTTCCATTCTCCAACCACTCCCGGCCTCTCTGTTTTGCTGACTCAGTCCTGGTCAGCCTATAAAGCTTTTTGATTCTCCATTTTCTTCTGGGTTTTTAAGTCTTCAGGAACCCATGCACACTGTTAACACTCCGTGGTGAAGCCCTCATAGTGAATCAGGTTCCCTCATTACCTGCTTTTAAACAAGGCCTTAAGACCTGGTTGTTTTAAATTTGCTTTTAACTGAAACTGCTATTGATTGACTGGTGTGGAGATGAAGAATTTTTATGTATGGTAAGATGGATAGAATGTTGGACTGGAACTCAAGAGATTTGGGTTCTAGTCCTCATTTGGCCAGGAACACTTGGTGACATTAGGCTAGTAATGGACTCAGCCTAACCTGACTCACAAGGTTGTTGTGGTGAAGATAAGATGAAGAGGAGATAAATTTGTAAGCAGTCTTGTGTTCCTTGCAAAACGTATTGTAATGATGGTTGCTGTTATTGTGCTTTCTTCTTACGGATATTTTTAGCTTTGCGCTGGGTTTCAAAAACATTTTCTCAACTGCCCTGAGAATGTTCGCTGCCTGAAAAGGCAGTATGCAAACACATTAAATAAGAAATACAGCTTTCAAGGATAGACAACTTTCAATCTCCAGAATTTTGCAGTTGCCAATAAAAGATGGCTTGGGTATAATTCCTAGTTACATAACAGGTAAAAGGTTATTTTGGAGGGAAGAATTTGTTTCTGTTCAATGTTGTGATGACTATGGCTGTGGTTTTGTCTCCCCACTGTTTCCTCCAGATTGTATTAGATGTTGGCTGTGGTTCTGGCATCCTATCATTTTTTGCAGCACAGGCTGGAGCAAGAAAAATCTATGCAGTAGAAGCCAGCACAATGGCTCAACATGCAGAGGTCAGTGAAGTTTCATGGGTCAGTCTCTGGCACTCCACCCTGATATGGATTACAGATGCTCAGATTTTGCAGCTAGGAAGGTTGCCACATTTCTCTGACTTGAGATGCTCTCTTTCTACAAAAAGTCAGATTTTTTTTTCAGGGAGTAGTATAAGATTTTTTGAATTCAGATTTAAAACTTATTTTAAATTGGTTGTTTGCTTTCACCCTAACCTATTTCACAGGGTGTTTGTGCCACATTGAACATTTTGTTGTTAATCCTGGGTTATTCAGCAAAGCAGATGCAAACAAACCAGGATTGAGAACAACATGATTGATGAAGGGTTATATGTGAATTGTTCAGCCCTCAACATCTCAGAGTTCCAGGGTGATTCATCATGTCTAGCAGCCAGGATTTGGGCATTCTTGAGTTTAGCAAAGCAAGTACAAACCAGAACTGATGAGCACATGGCATGCTTAATTGTTCTCACATGGTCCCACAAATGGTACATGTTGTACAAAAGTGAACCAAATCCATACCTGGTTTTATCACTGGAGATGATGGAACTGAATCAAAGGCTGAGTTAGTTTTGAATCTGCATATATTCAAAATGCTGGTGCAATACCTCCAGTTCACAGTGTCTCAGAGGTCAGCTTGTTGTAAATAGTTCATTCTAGACCAAAGGAGACCTTTAAATCCCTTTAGGCTATTTAGTAGTGTTTGCTCGACTCCTGTTAGCATCTGGGAATGCCTACAATTTGTACATTGGAAAAGGAGTTGCATTCCTTGTGCTGTTTGCTTTTATTTTAAAGGGGGATGTGGCATATTCTATACATTGCATCTTTAAATTGCCAGACTACAAATGGATTTTGTACTTTATATCTCTAGGCTCTAGGTTGTTTAAACAGGCAACCCCTGCAGTGTGGTGAGGGGCCTTACTCTCTATGTCATACCAGTAGTTTTCAGGGCCTACAATGACACTACTTTATTTATATTTATACTTTATTTATATAAATTCATATCCTGCCCTACTGGTGCTTATCAGAAAGACGAGATATACTGTCAAGTTCAACAGGGAACAGGGTGCCAAATAAGCCAAGAAAGCTTCACACGTTGGTTCGCCTCCTCAGTCTGAGCTGCTTGCTGTTTACATCCAGAATGAATTCCTTGGCTGAACAGCTTGCTGAGCCGTCCACTTGTCTCCATGTCGCCATCTCTGATGATAACCTAAGTAGCAACCTTAAATATGTGTCTTGCTACACTTAGTGTCCAACCCTTTCTGGCCAGTGGATTTTTTAAGGACCAACTAGATAGGCAATTTTAAGGACCAACGAGATGGACTTTCTAACCTTTTCTCCTTTCTGGTCAGGTTTTAGTGAAGAGTAACAACCTCACTGACCGGATTGTGGTCATTCCTGGGAAAGTGGAGGAGGTCTCACTTCCAGAGCAGGTGGACATCATTATCTCTGAGCCAATGGGTTATATGCTTTTCAATGAACGAATGCTGGAGAGTTACCTGCATGCTAAGAAGTATTTAAAGCCCAGTGGTAAGTGACTAATGCTTGTGACAGTGGTATAGTGGGGGTAGAGAAGGCAAAGAGACTTCCTTCAGAGCTGTTTCTAGCACCCTAAGGCATGCTAAGTGGTGGATTTTGGCTGCTTAAAGTAGGATAGCATTTTTATATATGTATTGTAACTATTATTTGCATAATCCTTCAAAATTAGTCTTGTGCACAAACACAATACAGGTCTCGATCATCATTATGTAATTTTTTTAAATTTCCATTCATGTTAGGTCATAATTTACAGAATTATATATTTAAAACTTCATTTTTTCCTAAGATTTGGTTTTACCCTTTTCTTACCTTACATCCTTGTGGACACTGTTAAATGAATCATTGTGACTACATAGCATATATTTCCATTCCCTAAATGTAGGTAACTCCAGTGCATAATTTGTAGTGTCTTAGCTGCTTTCAGTAGATTCCACTCTAACTCATACTGTTAGAGTGGATTGTTTGGGGTAGTATCATTAATGGTTACCCACTCCTCCTTCCTTACCAGCTCCTGGAATGACTAGATCTTGGGCAATTACATACAGATCATATTTGCATTTGTAGCTCCACATTTCCAGCATGTATCAGATCTCACATTTGGATCCATACTATTCATCTTTCTGAGGGGTCAGATATAGCTCTATGTCAGGAATGCAGTTTGGGGATGGGAATCTGTTGTGGCTTGTATACTTTGCAGAAAGAAACCACTGGCATTCTCAAAAGTTTGTGGACTTGATTTTAGGTCAGCTTGCTTCCTGACCAAGAAGTCCAGCAAGTGCAAGAGAGCCCACTTCCATCCTGGTCTTTGCATCCTTAGTCAAATACCTCCCATAGATAATTTACAGTGACTTTCCCTTATATTGATGGCCTATGATCCTGCTGTTCCTTGAGTGCACATATGGTGAGACAGAAGCTAGAAGCCCTTTGGGGAACTACTTTGGAGATAATTTGTATTCTAATCTAGTCTGTCTGCTTCTTAGTAAACTATTCCTCAGCATCTCAGCTATTTAATTTTTCAGTTCTGGCACCTGCAGCCAACTGGACTGTTTCAGATTCAGTTTTACTATAAGTTCATCTTTGTGGTCTCTCTGCATCACACACATGGGCTCTGTGCCTGGGAGGGTCCTGTTATTGGATAGTAACTCCCTAGGTAGGCATTTTGGCAGGAGCCCTGCCGCCTTCCACAAGTGGTATATAAAGACTGGTCATCCACCATTTTTCTTCAGTTCATTTTCAACCACAATCAGTGCCTCTGATTCATTCCTCCCTAGCTCTTCTCACAATCTAGATCTCTACTTTTACCTCAGACTTACATCACAAAACTTGCCCTTTCTTTCAATTTTCAACTTTTTAGAACTTTTATCTTATCCCATCTTACAATTAAAAAAAAAACTATCCATTTTACCTCATACTCTATAACTTACCATTAATGTTCTTTCCTCATACAGCTGCCTTACCTACCCCCACACCTTTACTCTCTCCCACCCTTCTTCTGCCCCCCCCCCCATGGCATTCATGACTGTGTTCTGAATGTGTGTATACCGTGGCACCAAGCAAGATGCCCTCAACTGATCAGCATTCACTACCTGGGGGAAGGCTACAGGTAGATTCTTGCCTGCATTGCCAGGCTTTTACTAAGTGGGCAAGAAAGAACTGAGCAGGCTGTCTATGCCATAAAATGTGGATGAGAGCCTTGCAGGCAGCAGATATGGTCATGCCAGGCCCATCAACATGGTGGCCAGTTCCGACTGCTCACCCTTTTTCAGCAGCTGCTGGGTCTGCACCACCTGAACAGATGAAATCTGCTTGGAAAGCCATGGAAAAAAGGCCCAAACATGGACTCAAAATGGGGACTGACAGCAGCTCGAAAATTGTGGGGGAAAAGTTGCAGAAAATCCTAAGAAGGCTTGCTGCCTTCCCCCGCACTAGACCAATGTCCAGTCCACTCCAGTGTGCATCTGGTGGAACCTGTACCAGTTACATTGCCAGTCCCGCCACCTCTACCAACAGCACTGGCCTCTGGATTGATGATTTGCCTGGAACACCACACACTCATTCTTGGAAGGTGAGGTACAAGGCTCACTTCCAATGACTGTGACTCTGTCCCCAACTAATGTGAGTGCCACTCCCCAGATTTCCATTTGAGCTGATTTCACCAGCCATTTCCAGGGGTTCAAGCTGATGATCTGGTGGAACACCCATGCCTGCTTGGAAGAGAGAAGCCCACTGGATGCCACTGACAGCTCCATAGCACTTCTGGGGAACCGAGGTCAAGGGAA
Source organism: Varanus komodoensis (assembly GCF_004798865.1). Classification (NCBI taxonomy): domain Eukaryota; kingdom Metazoa; phylum Chordata; class Lepidosauria; order Squamata; family Varanidae; genus Varanus; species Varanus komodoensis. The sequence continues at coordinate 627,472 of NW_025335275.1, forward strand.
ATACCTTACCAGTACTGGAATCCCTCCTTGTTCCTGCAGGAAGATCCATGGCCCGCTACACTGTCCGCCCCAGTGTCAGTGCATCCGTCATGCTCCAGGCATCCATCTCCTGCCACTCAGCAGCTACCAACATGTCAACCTCCACTGCTGCATGCACCATCCTCACCATCTGGTCATTCCTCATCATCTGGAGCTTGTGATAATAACACAAGGTCTGGGATCTCCCTCTGAGGACTTGGGAAGATTCTCTGAGCAAGTTCTCCAGATGGCAACATCACTCAAGTTGGAAATGGAGCAGCTAGCCAAACCATCAGTTGACCTTATATACAATATCATCTGGATGGAGGACTCTGTGTCAGTATTCAGTTCATTCTTACCTACCCTTCTCAGTGCTATGAAGGTCTCCTGGCACTTCCTCAGCAGTGGCCAACATTGCAACACTTAGTCTATACCAAGTTGAGGAGGGGAACATCCCTTTTCTTCTGCATCATCTTTGTCTTAACTCAGAGACTGTAGAGTCAGCCCAAGGACATTCTCAGAGAGAACATTTGGTTCCTGTGGACCATGAAGGATGCCAGATAGACTTGCTGACCAGGAAAAAAAATGCAGTGATTGGGCTTGGACTTCGTATTTCCAATTACAAAGCAACACTGGGGTGCTACCAAGTGTTTCTGTGGGAAAAGATGGGGACCTTAGCACAGATTCTCCCAGAACAGCATTGAGAACTTGCTAGAATTCTCCAGTCAGAAGCCCTGAGGCTATCTAAACAACAGATCAACACTTTGCTGCATCACTTGGACTGTGATGTGAGAGCACTGACTGGTAGCATGGCAATTTGCTGCCTATCCTGTTCGGTGCCTACAAACATCCAGTCTCTAAATTACCTTTGTTAGTTTAGTTCACGAATCATCTGTCTTAGTCCAAAAGTCAAGGCCATGATGTGTGTGTCCCGACTGCCAAGTCAAGTAGGAATGTGTAAAGAATGTTTGGGAAATGTGCCAGTAAATATAGATTTTTATTAGCCTTCAAGAAAGCAAGAAACAGCAAGGTTTGTTGTCTGAAAGCAGGCTCAGTCTGATCTAATTTTAATCGTGGCTAGGAAGCAGCACAGCTGACGAATTAAGTCTGCATGTTTTTTTCATGGAACATATTCTCTGGCGAAGGCATGGACTCCTCCTTCCCTCCAAAGGGTGAATTTCCTCTGCCTCTGGCTCCTGCTCTTGAGTAACCCCAGGGGTCCTGGCTGCTCTTCCAATGGAGGCCAGTCATCCACATTCTCTATCTGTGTGTCTGGTGGTGGCTCTGGCCCACTGCAGTGACTTTCCTCATCTGAGGCATCCTCCAGGTAGAACAAGGTATTATTCCCTTCTCCATGATCACCTCCTCCACAACTTGGGGGACCATGTTTCCCAGGGTATTGCTGGTGGTATTGGTGAATTAATCTAGGAGTGTGTACAATGGAGGTATCTTCCCATGATTGCTCCTCTGGACCATATCCCTCCTAATCTACAAGATACTGTAGACAGCCACAGTATCAGTATTGAGAGTCCAGTATTTCTTCAACCTTGTATTCTTTCTCCCTGTCTATTAGTACCAGAGGAGATGGAGCTTCAGGATCACAGTCTGGATGGGTGGGTTTGATGGAACACTGGATGAACTCGGAGGGAGGCAGGTCACTCTAAACAATAAGCTAGTGGATTGATTTGTGCAGTAATAGGGTAAGGTCCAATAAATCCAGCTTTGTTTGATAAGGTGATGGTGTGTGGAGAACCAGATGTGGTCAACCACCTTAAGACCGGATCCAGCTTGTCTCTTAGCATCTTGTATGTCTGTTTTGCAAGCCCAGGTTGCTCCTTCAGAAGGGTCTGAGCAGCCTGAAATTCTTGCAATCATTGATCAGCAGCTGAGACAGATGATGGCTCAGCTTTTTGGAAAACAAGGATGGCAAATAAGGCAAAAAATGAGGCTTGCTGGGTGGAGGCATGGGGGGGAATAGTTGTATGCAAATTCAGCAAGTGGTGTTAAGTCTGCCCAGTTATCCTGCTGATCATTTGTATAGCAAATATATATTTTTCCAAAGTGGCACTGGTGCTTTCAGTCTGACCATCTTGACTGTGGGTGGTATGCTGAGGACAAATGAGCTTTACCTCTCGCTGCTGCAGTAAGTTGTGCCAAAATGAGTGCTAAATTGTGAGACTCTGGAAGACCATCAAGAAGAAAAACTTGTCTTACAAACAACTGTGTCGTGATTTTTGAAGTAGGGACACCAGGACATGTGATGAAGTGGTACCATCTTACTGAATAGGTCTCCCACCACCAAAATGATAGTCTGTCCTTTTGTCTGAGGTAAGTATGTAATCAAGTCCATAGAGACCATTTTCCATGGTCCATTGGGGGTCAGCAATGGGTATAATAGACTCACAAGTTTATTGGGGGGATTCTTTGCATGACAGCAGATTGGGCAGGTCTTTGTGTAGTGTTCTGCATCCACATGGTTGCAAAGCCACCAAAACTGACAGGTTATCTAATGAAGGGTTTTATGAAGTCCTGCTGGTCTGTTAGCATGGCATAAGAAGAGAACCTCTAGCTGATAGTGTCCTGGGGGTATGTAAATATGATCTCTGTGAAGCAAAAGTCCATCTTGCAAGGTATATACTGAATGTCCTGCATCCCCCACCCCCGGTGCTAAGAACTTGATGGCGAATATATGCAAAAGCATTTTGGGTTTTATACTCTTGAAGCTGGTCGAGAAAGGGCTGGGGTGCATGGATAGCAGTGAACTGCTCTGGATGTAAGATGGTTGCATGAAGGCCCTCCTTTGTAGAATCAGTGCACTCTGATTTTCTGGATCAACCTGATGGCTCTGCGAATGGGGAATGTAGGTCACCTTAAAAATGATCTGTCCAAAAAACAAAGACCACCAAATCTGTCTTTAGTTAAACTTTTGTGTAGTCTGGAGAAATTCCAAATTGTGATGGTCCATGTGGACTTCAACAAGAGGTATAATTCCTTCTAATAGGTACCACCAAGTCTCAAAGGCGACCTTGATTGCTAGGAGTTCTTTATCCCAGATGGTATAATTTTGCTTTAACAAAGTCAGCTTTCTGGAAAAATAGGCACAGTGTGTTCATAATAGCTGTAGTGTGTTTAGAATGCTGTGTTCCATTCATCTCCTATTCAGATCCAGACCAAATTACATGCCCTCCTGGTGATCCAACTTGAGGGATGCCTTAACTGTTCTACGTCATTCCAGAAGTTCAGAAATGATTGACAGGGGGGATTGGTTATGGGTAGTAATCTGGTTGAGGGCCCAGTAGTCATAACAAAGGTGAGCTTTCCCACATTTCTTCTTAACAAAGAGCACAGGAGCCAGGGCTGGAGAAGTTGATGGGCATATGAAACCGTGCTGGAGATTCTTCTTCAGGAAATCCTGTAAAGCTGGAAGGTCTGGCTCTGAATTTGACCAGTTGGAATGGCAGTGCCATGGTTTAATTTGATGGCACAATCATAAGGGCATTGTGGGGGAAGTTGATCTGCTTCTTTTTTATCAAATACATCTTGAAAGTCTTGATACTTTTTTGGTAGAAGGGTCGAGGATTGTTCAATGATGGAGCCACATTCCCTGGCTTATCTCAACAGGGGTTTTTTGGGTTTTTTTGGCAGTAATCTGAAGTAAATAGCATTTCCCTTCTAGACCAAGAGATCCTCAGATCATGAAGTGTGAGCTAGGACATTCCAAGGACCATAGAAAAATGTGACCCACTGCACTGACTCTCCTCATCTGAGGAATCCTCCTCCAGATAGGACATGACACTGCCATGTGTGGCTCAGAGCATTTGCTCTCCCACAGGAAACATGGGCCCAGATCAAAGAGATGCCTTTTGATGGCTAGGGCCTCTTCAGTGCCTGAATCAATGAAAAGTTGGACAATGTACAAAAGGCAAAGGCCATGGTAAGGAAGCTGGGTTTTATACCTTGGCTCCAGGAGCATGTTAGTGGCCATGGGACCCATCCTATTACCCTAGCAGGAATCAGCTGTATTTGTCTCACCCAAGATGACCGCCCACTCAGCTATGTCAGGATGTCTCCCCTTGTATCCAGGAGTCTTCCGAAAAATGGCTGCATGTTGAGAGGCAATGCCACAGACTACCAACCAGAACCAGTCCCTCGCCATCAGAACCTATATGGATTGCCATATTTTGTTACTGCCATTTAACAAAATTTCTTCCCCAATGGGAAGATATAACATGGTGAAGATGGGTATTCTCCATCATTGAATTTGGGTACTACACTGAATTTGTATCCCTTCCACCATATGGACTACTTCCCTGTCAACCACTTTAGAAAGAAAGGTAGCTCAGCTTTGAGCTGAGGGAGCAATTCAGTCTGTCCCAAATACTCCTGATATTTCACTATCCTGAATAAGGATGACGACCTCTGTCCAGTTTTAGATATTAGAAGCATGAACTTTTATATTCCACATAAGAAGTTCCGCATGATTTCTGTATAGACTTGCTAAGGAAAGGGGACTGGTTCACCTCAATAGATTTAAAGGACACATATTTTCAGATTTCTGTCCTCTTATTATGGTTCCATATTGGCATCGAAAGTTAGGAATTCTATTCCCTTTGGTCTTACTACCACTCTGAGAGTATTCAAAAAATATATGGTGATAATCTGTTTACACCTCCGGGTGTGAGGGATTAGGATATCCCTGTACTTGAACAACTGGCTACTGACTGCCTTGTCCAAATCAGAACTAAGGGATTTGATTCACATTACTTGTTCCCTGCTAAAAAAATTAGAATTGTGTATTAATGACAAAAAATCTATACTTTCTCCTTCATAGTCTGTCCCTCTACACTGGTGCAAGACAGGATTCAGTGGCCTCCTGGACAAATCTTCTTTGGGACAGAGCAGTAACCCTGTCAGGACTAGCTTTTTGCCTCCAAATGGAAACCATGTCTACAGCACTGCAGTGGCTCTTGCAGCTAATGACAGCTACCGTTTTGATTGTACAACATGCTTGCCTGGAATGGGACACTCTTTTACATGTTCCCTCCATTTCCATTAATTACAAAAGTAATAACCAAATTCTGGACGGACCATACAGATTTCATCCTAGTGACATGGTTCACAGCCCTCCTCCTGTCCAACCAGAACTTCAAAAGGCTACCAATGAAATCAGACATAATATCTTGAAATGGAGGACTTGTCCTCCATCTGGACATTGAGATCCTACAACCAGCAGCATGGAGGATCATGGAGTAGATAACAGAACTCCCATACAAACCGAAATCCAGCAAATCCTCGATGTGGCACTCAAACCAAACACCAGGCAGTCTTACAAAATACAATGGAGAAAATTCAAACAGTTTTCAAAACAAGGGTTTGCGTCAACCAAGTCCTCCTCCTATCAGATCTTCACCTTCTTGCCTGGCCTCCATATTAGAGACTTGAAACCGCCCTGTATTAGGAAATAATTAGCAGCAATATGCTCCTTCCACATATGCTCCTTCTATACCCTCTTGCCAGATGGTTCCTGAAAGGACTGCAAAACCTTATACCTCCAACCTGATCAATTGTGCTGGGATGGAACCTTTCAGTAGTTTTGCAAGCCTTGACAAAGCCACCGTTTGAATCCTTAGCTACCATCAACACCTGCCTAGTCTCCTAACTAGTCTCCTGAAAAGTGGCATTGCTTGTGGCCATCCCATCAGCTCATCAGGCTAGTGAATTGTGCACTCTCTGGATTGATCCTCTGTTCCTCATCTTTCATAAGGATAAGGCATTGCTCCAACTGGACACTCTTTCCTTCCAAAAATAGCCTCTAGCTTCCACTTGGATCAGGACATGACCCTACCAGCTTTCTTCCTGACACCATCTGGACTGATAGAAACAGCAGAACACACACTGGATGTTTGAAGAGCCCTAGCCTTTAACCACTCTCGCATGGAACCAATCCACAAAACAAAAATTGTTTCATGTGAAGAAAAATTCATGTGAAGAAAAACCCCATAATGCCATAAAGACTAGCTCACTGGATTGTTTGGGACCTAGTTCAATCCATCATTTGTTCAGCTGGACTTGATGTCTGAGCCAGACAAGACTGCACTTTTAGATAGGTGATTCTGTCAGTAGTCCTCCGATGGCAACACCACCCCACCTCCATTCTAGGGTAAGCTTGCTAATCGCCCGTATGTGTGATGCACAGAGACCACGAAGAAGAAAGTAAGGTTGCTTACCTCTAACCAGCGTTCTTCGAGTGATCATCTGTGCATTTATACAATCAACCCACCAACCCACCATTGGTATTCAATACAATAAAATAATAACTACGATACTATTTGTAACAGCTTGTCCTCATTCACAGCTTATCCTCTGCATCATGCCATAATGATGCAGAGAGGCCAGAAATGGCCATCCTTTCTCTGGTTCCAAGGCCCACGCAGCCATCTCACGAGAACTGGAGAAAATGATGGGAGCCCCATCTTTATATACTACTCAGGGAAGGAGGGGGCGGGGCTCCCATCAAAGTGCCTAGCTAGGTGATCTCTGTTTATCTGACAACATACCCCATGCAGGTGCAGAGCCCATATGTGTGAATGCACAGATGACCACTCGAAGAATGTTGGTTACAGGTAAGAAATCTTACTTTCTGCTATAGTTGTACATCTGTCTTTCCTTATGATATCTTGAAACCTCATAATATTAGTATTTTTAAACAAACCTCTCTTTACAGTTCAAAATCTTCCAAAAAAATTAATGAGGCCAATGAGAAGATAGTGGGGGATAGTATATTTCAGGGGTGGTAGCAGTGCAAACTGTTCTGGTTCTAAGCCAGACTCCCCCCCCCCCTTCACATGTATGCACTTCACTTCTATTGGCTCAAGCTCATGTCCTGACAGACACTCCTGTGGCTGTTTGAGGATTAGAGAATGATGGCTCCTCAGTATAGCAGCTTCATTGGAAGTTGCTTCTGTTCCTCTTTTGTTGGTCCCAAGCAGAATCGCACATTAATGCATGTTGGCCACTATATGAAATAAACTCGGAGAGCCACATGTGGCTGGTAAGCCACAGTTTGGCTACTCCTAATATATTCCTTTGCTCATTCCAGCTAATTATAACCACTTTAATAAGCATATACCCAGTTTTAGGTATCTTTGTAAACTTCCCCTATAGCAGTGATGGTGAACCTTTGAGAGCCCGAGTGGCCAAACTGCAACCAAAAACCCACTTATTTATCGCAAAGTGCCAACACTGCAATAAAACCTGAACACTGAGGTCTTAGTTTAGAAAAAACAACTCACAGCCAATCCAAGCAAATATCCTTGGCAGTGCACTGACCGGCCATGTGAACGCTTGGACGAGTCGCAGCTAATAAGTCACGGCTCATGACATCACCTGGCACCGCTACTCCTTTCCGAGCATGCGCATGGCCCCTATGTGCGCTGTTAACCGATGCTCGGCTGCTGGGGCGATGCTGGGGTGACTTGGCTCACGTGGCGACAGAGAGGGCTCTGTGTGCCCACTGCGGCACATGTGCCATAGGTTTGTCACCACTGCCCTATAACATACCAGGAAAGGACAAAGACTAACCTGTCTTGCAAATTCTTGACTCACATACCGCATTATTATTTTTGTGTAACCATACATTAACATTGTTTTTTACTATGGGTACAGTATAATATAATGTTTGGGGCTTGTAAGTCCTCTTTTATGATGTATTTTATGCCCAGCTGGTTGTTCAAGGACATTCCAAATAAAAGCTGTTTTTGGCATACTTTTAGCTTTTCTATTTTAGTTTGTTTTTCCCTTTTAGTTGTACATCATAAAAGTAAAATTATCATTTTAATGGTTGCTAGTTTATCCAGTCATGGAACTTTAAGTTTAGACTATGTTTTAAATACATTTGTACAATTTTATATTTCACTCTCCATTTTGGCCAGTTAATTTGAAGTTATTCAGATAGATCTACTGCCAGATAATCCATTTTGCTCTTATTAATTTTGTGGCCAGAAATTTCTTTGTATCTTAGTTAACCAGAATTGACTTTTCAGGATTTTAAACATTCAGTAATATATCCTCCTCATAGAATCTTCTGTAGTGTTTTCTTTTTCTGACTGGAAATGAACTGATTGTTATAGGTTTTTCTATTTGCTAAATATTTTTTGCTAAAAATATGCTTATAGAGCAACCATGTCTGGTCCCCTTGCCTAAGGCTATACATTAAATATTAAAATACTGTTGTTACCCTGAATAATGTTTACAAATTCATTATTAAAACCAAAAAGCAAATAAAGCTTGGAAAAAATCCTTTCTTTCAGCCTATCATGTGCTTTCTCTGCATCTAGAAAAATAAAGGATGCTACTATTTCTCTTCATTATGGCATTCCAGTACATAAAGAACCCTTGTTGTATTATCTGTCAATAAGATTTTGGGAAGAATCCTGCCTGTTCAAGATGAACCTTTGCTACTAAAGTGTTCATTTTAGAATTCAGTATGGCCATAAAAAGCTATATAAAATTTCTCAGCGTGCCAGACTACTTGACTTCTTCTTCCTTTGATTCTCCTTGGCTGTTTGCTAAGATTTTCCTTTCTTCAATTAACATTGTGCCTTTTTGCCACCTTTCTTGCTCACCTCTTAGGTAATTAGCTAATTGCCTTATTGGATTTTTCAAAATTAATTGTAAGGATCTTTCTGCTTGTCTTCTACCTATTGTTACCTATTTTATTTTTGCAGCTCTTCAAACACTTTAGAATTCAAAATCCCCTTACATCAGTTCTCTAATTTTTTTATGCTAGTAGTTCCTATAACTTTGTATTTCTTGGCTTCTTTTTAAAAGGCTTCTATACTTATCAGTAGGGACTGCAGGTGGCGCAGTGGTTTAAACCACTGTGCTGCTGGGCTGGTTGATCGAAAGGTTGCCAGTTCGAATCTGCACAACGGAGTGAGTTCCCATTGCTCCGTCCCAGCTCCTGCCAGCCTTGCAGTTCGAAAGCATGCAAATGCAAGTAGATAAAAAGGTACCACTTCGGTGGGCAGGTAACAGTGTTCCGTGCAATTCGGTGTTTAGTCATGCTGGCCACATGACCATGGAGACTGTCTGTGGTAAATGCTGGCTCCCTTGGCTAGGAAACGGAGATGAGCACTGTTCTCTAGAGTCAGGCATGACTGGACGTAACGTCAAGGGGAAACCTTTACCTATAGTTATCTGTACTTATACTGTCTGCTCAAATAGATCTACCTCTCCATTTTAATTTACTTAAAAACATTCTTGTAATGACCCTTTATACAAAATTATACAGCTTATTAATGACCTGTTGTAGGTTGCTTTCCTAATTACACTTACATGAAATTTACATTTTTCACAGCAGTTGTACACTAGGTACAACTTTAAGCAGACCACTACAACCTCAAGATTTTTTAATAGCTTTATTCAATTTTATTTTTTTACAAATAAGCAAAACAATGCAATCAACACAATAACAATTGTGACTAAACATCACTGATCAAACAACACATCCACTGGCTCCCGATTGAAGTCCGGGCCCAATTCAAGGTGTTGGTTATGACCTATAAAGCCCTCAACGGCTTGGGCCCTGGGTATCTAAAGGAACGCCTGCGTCTATATATGCCCTCCCGCCCCTTGAGATCAGCAACACATGCCCTTCTCCGGGAACCCTCTGTGAATGATATTAGGAGGGTGAGTACCCAGAGGAGGGCTTTCTCTGCGATGGTGCCCCATTTATGGAATGCGCTCCCCAGAGAGGTCCGCCTGGCGCCGTCGTTATTTGTTTTTCGGTGCCAGGCTAAGACCTTTTTATTTAAAACTTACTTTAATTGTTAATTTATTATGTAGGTTTTTTAAAAAAAAATTAAGCTGAGATGCACCGGGTTTTAATATTTTTATTGTATAAATTTTTATATGCTTTTGTTTGTTTTTGTTGTGAGCCGCCCTGAGGCTTTGTTGCGATGGGGGCGGCATAGAAATGTTTTAAATAAATAAATAATAAAACATCAGTGCTGCCTCCACCAGGACCAACAATTCTAGTTACTTAATGTAGGATCACTTCTTCATTCAGGTTGCCCCACTTCCCCTCCAGAACTGCATTGACTCTTGTCCTTTCCTTTTATTAAAATATATTCAATAAAAGGTTTCCAAATATTTTCAAATTTATTTTCACTTATCAGACCTTTTTTCCATTTAATATCACAAGTTAACTTATAATTAATAGCTATGTTCCAGACTTCTTTATACCAGTCAACTATATGATAATGCACCTTTTGTTTTCTAATTCCTTGCTATTATTAATCTTAATTGCTGTTAATTAGTCATGAATGTTTAGTATTTTGTTCCATTTGTTATCTAAATAATAACGCTAATTCAGGCTCAACTTCAATATTTTACCAATTTCTTTAAAAACCCTTTCCCAAAACTCATTTATATATTTACACTTCTACAACATATGAAAATATGTACCCACTTCTTGGTTGCATCTCCCAACACACATTCATGTAATTAAATTTAACCAGAGTTAAGTACCATTTCCAATCCAGTTTATACAAATTCTCTTTAATTCTTATCGACAGATGTTAAAATTCTTTTATCCCACATGTTATTCCTTTCTTCAGCACTAATATTTCTTTTTAGATCTATTTCCCAAGACTCTTTAAGAGGATCATATTGCTCCTCCTCTTCTGATAATATATGGTAAATTTTACTTATCATTCCTCTCAGCCACATATTATCTTGTTTTTCTTTTTGTAAAATTATTTCTTTAGATTTAGTATATTCCCTGCATTTACCATTTTTCTTCAACCAATTTTAGTCCAGTAATCTAACTGAACTATATTATACCAATTTACTTTACACTGTCTCAGTGTTGCTTTTTCTCTAGCCAATCTTTCAACCTAATAAACATGTTTACTCTTCAGTACTTCCTTCAAACTATTCCTCAGATTTGCTGGGAGTCTTTCTAATTTCATAATTGGATATAATGGTGAAATTGATGGGATAAACCTATCTCTATATTTATTCCAAATTCTGACCATATTCTTTAAAAAAGTGCTTCCTATCTTTTTAATAACATTCTTATTACCTTGTTGAAGAAAAATATTTAATAAGGATCCCTCTACATCAGGGGTGGGCAATTAATTTTCCTATGGAGCCACATGAGAAACTTTGGCAGTTGTTAAGGGCCGGACCAATACACTTACAGCTCTGCTCAATATATATCTCTATAAAAACAGTAAATGAAACATTACAATGATACAGTGAAAATGTGGAGCACAGAACAACACTATTTAATGAATATTCACAAAAACATTAACATTAATATTAACAATACACGAAAATAAATTCAATTCAATTTAGCAGATCCTTCAAAATAAAAGCAGTGCAGTTGTATTGCTTGCATCTATATTACGATGATATATATTTGCATTGACTTTTAATTTGCCAGTGACTTCATGCGGGCCAGTCAGGGTCAGTCATCAGGCCGGATGTGGCCCATGGGCCGTACAATGCCCAGGTCTGCTCTACATCTTGATATTCTAATTTACCCCATATTATCTTATCTGACTGTAGAATAATATCTTGTATATGACTTATTTGATTAGCTATATAATAAAATTTCACATTGGGAATACCTAAACCCTCTGTTCTCTGGGGTGTATGCTTTCTTTTATAAATGAATCCTTGCTTTTTTATCCGTATTACAAAATTTATTCATCATATTTTGCCATTCTTTCACATCTTTCTCTGTTAACTTAATTGGTAACATCATAAGCAAGAAATTAATTTTAGATAAAATCTTCATTTTGAATGCTGCTATATGATAGACCAGTTGCAAAATACATCTATTTTCCATCTTTTAACTTCTTTATAATCACATTTAACTTCAAGACCCATATTTACCACAGGATACTTTGTCACTTCTATCAAACCTATATCTGTGTTATGCTCTCTTGACAACAAATCATTAGACACAAATGTATAGAGCCAGTGTGGTGCAGTGGTTAAGAGCACGGGACTGGGACTCAGGCGATCTGGGTTCTAGTCCCCGCTCGGCCATGGAGCCAGCTGGGTGACTTTGGGCCAGTCACAGACTCTCAGCCCAACCTACCTCACAGGGTGGTTGTTGTGGGGTTGTGGGGATGGAGGAGGAGAATGATGTAAGCTGCCTTGAGCCCTTTGTAGGAAAAAGGCAGGATATAAATCAATCAATCAATCAATCAATAATATATCTTCAGATAAGTCTTATGAACCAAAGAGTGAAATGTATGCCTTTTTTCATTGACCTTTAACTCTCTCCATACATCTTTCAAATCAGCTTTGTTTACCATTTTAGTCAACATTGTAGTACTGTATCTTCTTTATAGGGTTTGATTTATCTTTCACTTTATCCATTACTATATTTAAATCCCCAGGCATTATTACAAATCCCTTTGTAATTTCTTCCAACTCTTTGAACACTTTTTTTGGGGGGGAGGGGAATCATCTGAAAAAAACCATCTGATTTGCATTTGGTGAGTAAACATTACTGTATAATTCTCTTCTCCTGACTCTCTCTGTATTATCAAAAATCTACCTTTTTCATCTTTTAAATTTTATTTATTTTAAATTCAGCTTTTTTAGATATAATTGCTATACTCCTTGACTTAGAACTCCCATATGCTTTCTCATAAATGTTTGATCATGATACCCTCAGCTCATTAACCCCCTCTTTTCTTTGGTGTGTCTCTTGCAAAAATACAATATCTGCTTTATCATTAAAGATTTTTTTCCTTTTAGTTACATTCCTCAAGACTTTAACATTCAAAGATAACACTCTTACAATTCTAACCATTTCAAACTTAAAACACACATCCTTTCTGGTCCTTTGTGCACACCCACAAATATACTTAAACAAAAAAATCTAAAAAAAAAAAATACCTTAACCCAACCCCCAAAAACCCCACCCTTACATAGAAAACTACCTCCCCCCCTTTCCTCCCAAAACATTACCATTCTAGGTACCTTCTTCACCTTTGCAGAAAAGTGGGGAGGGAGAAACCACCGGCCCACTGAACTTCAAATATCCACTACCCAATGCCTCTATACCCCTATTATCTTAACCTGTCATCTAGATATTTTCATTTTTCAAAAATTATTTGAATCCTCAATACTATCTTTCCCATATATTTAACATATTCAAAATTCCTCATATCATATTTAGCTTATTCATACTTAATATTCTACCCTGTAATAACTTGTATCTTACTTATGAACCAATACTTATCTTTTAATCTTATATAATAAACCTTACCATAATTTTCCCCAAACATAAAGTAAGATATAAGTTGTCTTCTGCCTCCTAATATTCTAATTTGGAGAGGGAGACCCTCCCACTGCCCCTTGCCCCTTCTCTTTTTCATCCTGGAAAGAGGCAGTTTTTGAATTGCTGCAAGAGCTGCTCCTCCATTGTTGAGAGCCAAGATTTAAGAAACTCCACCAACTGCTCCATGATCCATCTTCTCAATTTCTTTCCACTGCTCTTCACCTATCAGGCCCTATTCATGTGCCAGCTATAAACCTTGTTCCAGCAATTCAACTCTATGATATTTTCCATTATGCCAGACTCTTATCCTGGGTATCCCCAAGCATATTTAATAACATTCTTCAACAAAATATCCTTGAATGCTTGCAACAAACGCCTGAATGAAGTACTCTGGAAACATAGATCTTGAAACATCGGAATGGGTGCCTCTTTAAAATTTAGCTGTCCCGTGTTTTCTCTCAACCTTTTCATTCTCTCAACCGCTCCTTCTCATATTATTTAGAAAATCTCATTGGTACATCTCAGGGACTTAATCTAGCTCAGCATTAGGAGCCCACACGATGTATTCTCTCTATATCATCACCTTCCCATTTTTCATCTGGCATTATTTATTTATTTATTTATTAATTAAAACATTTTTATGCCGCCCCATTCACCGAAGCCTTGGGGCGGCTTACAACATAGTTCTTTAAACCATGCATTAGTTCTTTAAACCATGCAAGCTCATCACTCCTGAGTTGCTTTTCTTCCATTGATGATTGTTCTGGTATATTTCTTAATCATAAATTCCTTCTGTGATCTCTGTCCTTCAAATCAATCACCTTCTCCAGTTCCATTATTCTTTCAGAATGGACAACTACGTATATCCAATTTATTAGCTTTAGCCAATACCTCTGTTTCTTCAAATTTTTTCTCCAGGACCTTCAATTGATTCATCAAGTTTGTAAAAGTATTCTCATTTCCAGTTTTTATCTGTTTAATATCCTCTTTTAACTGCTTTCTCATCTGTTTCATTTCCTAAAAATTATCTTTTTTCCATTCCTTCATACTTGCATCCAAGATTTTGAAGGGTTTTGTGTTCTGCCATGGCTTCTGAGGCTCCCTCATTTTTTTTCTTCACTCTGTACATGTTAATCAACAAACCCTAGTTAGGCTCTGATCCAATGGTCTTCCTGTTTCCTGTATCCAGCCAGAGTGAGTTTTTTGTTGTGGTTATCTTTGGGGCATCAACGATATAGAACCCACAAATCATTATTCAAATAATTCTTTGCTTATTCTTTAAGCTTTATTGTACCAGATTAAATATCAATTCAGTATTCTTCCAGCAGATGGAGCTCTGTATCAAATCTGCTGATCAAATTCACAGATGATACTAAAATGGGGGCGGTGGCTACAATTGAGGAGCAGGTACTCTGGATCCAAAAGGATCTGAACAGACTATGAAAGTGGGCTAGGGACAACAGGATGGTGTTTAGTGCAGAAAGTGCAAGGTCTTGCACTTGGGGCATAGAAATGGGTGTCGTAAGTACAGGTCAGTGGACAAGAGGCTGGAGAGCAGCACTTGTGAAAGGGATCTTGGGGTTCTGATTGACTGCAGGCTAAACATGAGCCAACAATTTGTCTTAGTGGTCAAGAGGGCAAACACCACCCTTGGATGCATAGCCAGAAGTGTGGCTTCTAGATTGAGAGAGTTATTACTGCCACTCTGTACGGGTCTGGTGTGCCCACAGCTGGAGTACTGTGTTCAATTGGTATATACCTCACTACAAGAGGGATATAGCAAGCGAAGGGTCACTAGGCTGGTGGCTGGTTTGCAGGGTAAGCCATATGTGGAGAGAATAAGGGAAGTGGGTCTTTTCAGCCTTGAGAGGAGAGTCAGAGGGGACCTGTTAGCAATATACATGTATGTGAGGGGGTGCCACACAGAGGTGGGTCATGACTGGTTTTCCCCTGCAGTGGAGGGCAGGACACGTTCCAATGGAGCAAAGCTCAGGGAACCAAGACTGAAGGTGGATGCCAGGAAGTACTTCCTGATGGTTAGGACCCCTAGGGTATGGATTGGGCTTCCATGGAAGATGGTTGAATCCCCATTGGTGAGGGTTTTCAAGGATAGGCTGGACATGCACATGGTAGGCATGTCTTGAATGGAACTGACTGGAGCCAGGGGTCAGACTAGATGGCCCAGGAGGTCCTTTCTGATTCACTCTGTTTCTATGCATCGTTATCCAGCTACTGGGTTTTATTCCACCAAGTTAGAACCATTATACATCCTTCATACAGCAGAAGGAGCTCTCAATGGGTTTTTTTTTTAATGTTTACTTCTGTCCAGATACAACTCTCAGATGATACTTAGGAATGTAAACAATCTTCTTTGTTCATAGCTTTTCAGTTGTCTGTGTAAGTCTTTATGTTTCACTTATTTTAAAATTCAGTTCCACTGAACACTTTAATCAATTGAAAATTAAACTTTCACTTTCTCAAAAATTGCAAGCTGGTCCCATTAGTATTGTTTACTGCATCATCTTATACTGGAACTGTGCTGAATCCAGTTAAGTTTAACTGCTGAAATTTTAAATTAAATTAAATTAACTATAAGTTTCAAAACTTTTTCCTCAAGTGTTTTCCAGCATAATCTCTGTCTTAGTCCAACACAGTCACTCCCCCCCACCACACACACACACACACACACACACACACACACACACTGAGGCTTTTTTGATGAGAGTTTATAAATTGAATTTATTCACAGTCTATAAAACAATACCTTCTTATTCAACTCATCTCTGGCAGTACTCTCCTTCTCCTTCAGAGCGCATCTACAATCATCTGCTATCTCCAGGTTTTTAACAATGTCCTTTTGCAGCCGTTGACCGGCCCATCCCCAACCTCAAGATTTCTTTCTTCGTCACTGCTAGCTCAGACACTGTCACAATTTGAATATTTTGCCACAGTGTGCATTGTTTTGCACTTGTTTACCCTGAACTGCATTTGTCATTTTGATGGCCATCCTGCCAGGGTTGAGAGATTCTTTTGGTGTACTTCACAATCCTCTTTGTTTTAATTGCCCTAAATTTGTTGTCATCAGCAAACTAGGTCATTTTCTTGCTCACTCCTAATTCTAGATCATGTACAACTAAGCTGAAAAGTATTGGCCCTAGTGCAGATGATTGTGAAATCCCTCTGTAGCCCTTGGAAGAATTTGCCACTTGTTCCTGCTGTCTTTTCTCTTCTTTGACCCTCTTATTCCATTACTGCTATGATTGCTATCTCTGACAAGAGAAATTTTGTCGAAAGCCTTTTGGAAGTGCAAGTCAGGAAGATGCACCAGGTCACTCCTGTCTACATGCTTGTTGGCACTTTTAAAGAACTAGGAAATCTTAACACAGAAAGGACCTACCTTTGTGGAAGTCATGTAGATTCTGTCCCAGCTGGACTTGACCTTCTGTTTGCTTACTAATTCCATCTTTAATAATGCCTTCAACCTATTTACCTGAAATAGAAGTTAAGCGAACCACGTTATAATTTTCCAAATCCCAATTGGATTTTTTTTTTAAGTGATGTTACCCTGGCCATTCTCCAGTCCTTTGGTACAGAGCCTGATTTTAGGGACATGTGACATATTTTTGCAAGAAGGCCAGCAATTTCATATTTGAGTGCTTTAAAAGAATGTTGGTATGCATACTGTCTCGGCTGGTAATTCATTAATTTTCAGTTTCTCAGTAAGATTGAAAACTTCATTTTTGCCACTCCTATCTTCCTTAGTTTCCCTTCCTGATAATATCAGTTCAGGAACAGGATTCTGTCTTAATTGCTGGCCTTGATGTTGTTCACTATGCTCCTCTGATTGATTGATTGATTGATTGATTGATTGATTCTGCCTGCCTGCCTGCCTGCCTGCCTTTTATAATCTGCTCGCATTTCCCTTGTGCAAGCTTACCTTTGGGCAAAACTTCCATTTTCTGAAGAATGCTGTCTTCTCTCTAATAGCTTCTGGTAAACCATGCTGGTGACTTCTTGAACTTAGTCTTGACTTTCCTAACCTTTGATATATATTCTGAGCATCTTTTATTGTGGTACTTTGTCATGGTCTCTGTGCATCACACATATGGGTGCTGCGCCTGCGCAGTGTCTAGTTCGGAAGATTCTCTAGATTAGCCTAGGACTTTCTGCAGAGGCCACCCCCCCTTCCTGTATATAAAAGATGGGCTCCCCCATTTTGACAGTTCACTTTTGACTGCCATTTGCCAGTGCATTGGGATCGCTAGCATTCTTTGTCTTCCTCGATCTTTGTCAATAGTATTCAAACTTTTCTCTATTTCTTCATACCCCTTCATTTCTTTACATATCCATGATCTACAACCTAACCTTAATCCTTCAATCCCCTCCTCTCCCCTCCCCTCCCCTCCCCTCCCCTCCCAAAACCTCTCTATTCCTCATAAAAATAGATATTTATATATAAAAACTTATCGTGATCTTTCTATTTCTCCTTCTGTTTGCTTCTTCTTTTGCTTCTCTCCTGATGTCACTCAGCAAACTGGCCTTCCAGAAGTGTGCAGGTTTTGGAGTCAAAATGCCATCCTCGGATGGCCACTCTCTATGCCTCTTTTGCCTTGGGGAGGAACACCGGGTAGATAAGTGCAAACACTGCTGGACGTTTACTAAACAGGTACATAGAAATAGAGCCAGCAGGTCCAGATGAAAATGTGGAATCGGGTATTGGGCGAAATGAGAAATGTGACCAAGGAAGGAGATCATTCTGCTTTGACCTCAAAGGAGACCTCGAGGAAACACACTCCCGCAGATACCTCCAAGAAAACCAATCCCCCTGCTGTTCAGGGAGAACCAGAGGTACTGAGAAAAAGGAAGGAGGAACTTAAACATATCTGTTCCAAGCCTTCAGAACCAAAGAAAAAGGCCAAAAAGACCAAAGGTCATACCAAGCATTCCAAATGTCACCATTCTGGTCAAGAAGAGAGATGATCTCCATCCAAAGGGACAGTTACCATGATGCCTTCGGAAGCAACATCTCCTGTCCAATGTGATCCTGTCAGTCCCGACATCACCGATCCAGCATTACCCTATAGTGGAGGCTCGCCTACTCTGATGCCTCCTGAGCACAGCCCACAGATGGAGACAACTGCCCTGGGTTTGTTTTCAGATGTTTTCAAATAAGGGAGTCTCCAAATCCTCCCCAAGAGAAATCTACACCCCTCCAACAGGAGCCAGATGCTATACCACCAACCCTGCGTCTCTCCTATGGTCCGCCTTCTGTTCATCCATCCCCAGTGTCATCTCACTGATTGATTCCAGCAATGGATCCCCTCCAACACCCATACCATGGAGAACCCTTCTGGTATCCACCTTCAAAACGCTATTACCATGACTACCTGTGGGAACCAATATCAGATCCTCGAAGATATGGCTAACTGCCTCCACCTACAGCAACACACTCCCGCTGGACCCTGCTGAGACCCATTTCCCAGCAAGAGGGTAAAACTTGTACATCTCATTGGGAATGGCATGACAGACCCCCTTATCATCTTCTGGCACCGACTCTACCAACATAGACTATGCGGACTCTGACACCTCTGAGCTTGACCAATCCTGTCTTGACTTCCCCAGATGATGTGATCTTGGCTCAGGGTGAGGGATCTCCAGGAGAGAGCTTGGGGCAGTGCTCGGAACAGGTCCTCCGAATGGTGAAGTCTATTCCAGTCCAACAGTCAACTGAACAGGCTGAGGATATAGTCTATAACTTGATCCGTTCAGAGGACTCTGTTCCGATAGCCATTCCATTTATATCTGCTCTAGCAAAGGCTATGAAGTACCCTCAATCACTCTCATCCAACATCATGTCATCTTGAGGGAATGTATAGAGTCCAGGAGCAAGACATTTCCTTTTTGCTCCATCATCCTTGCCCGTACTCCATGATTGTGGAGTCAACACAAGACAAGCACCAGCGCAACCACACCGATGGACAGGGAAGGGCGACACCTTGATGTGATGGCGTGCTGCACTAACCAGTTTTACAGCATTGGCCACTTATGAGTTTGGAGACTGCTTGAACCATCACGCACCCACTTGGCAATCTTGCACATCTGATCGATGGGTGCTCTCCATCATTAAGGATAGCTACAAAATTGAGTTTTGAAACCCTACCACCTCTCGGGCAGTCAACACAACCGCTCCATCTCCTGTTTTTATGGAAAAGATCTCTACCTTGCTAGCAAAGGGGGGTATTCGCCCAGTGCATCGATCCAAGTTCAATCAAGGTTCTATTCTCGATACTTTATGGTACCAAAAAAAAGATGGTGGCCAGCAGCCCATATTGGACTTAAGAGGAGTAAACTTGATACATCAACCATAACAAAATTCCATATGGTTTCTCTTCAATCTATAATGCTGCTACTAAGGGATGGAGACTGGTTCGCCTCCATAGAGTCGAAAGACGCTTATTTTCATATTGCCATACATCCTAACTACCGGCACTTCCTATGCTTTAAAATCACAACAGAAGCCTATGAATTCATGGTGCTGCCATTAGGATTGCCCATTGCTCTGAGAGTATTCACTAAATGTATGGCATCTGTGCCCATTTGAGGCTCTTGCTCCCTGGCCAGGGTAGTCCATTTGCGTAGAAACACTTGTACATGTTCTTCCTCTCCAAATGTCTCTGTTGTGTGCAACTTCTGTTTCTGTACCTCTTTGACTGGCTAACATGTTTCACCATATTCTCATGGCCTCTTTCCTCCTCTTCTACATCTAGACAATCAAAAGCTTTTCATCTTCAGCACCTAGGGATGATTTAACATGAACTGGAAGTTTCCCAGCTTCTGTCATCTTTCTCGCAAGGTTGTTTGGCAGCTGGTGTTTTCCACTTTTTATGATTTATCCCAATGATTTGGTTCTGTTTTGGTTTAAGTGGGCCTCAGCCCTCTTGAATAGACTCAGCTTGTCCCCTAGCACAAAACCATCTAGGTGGCAGGTAATATCCACAAGCTTTGTCCCAGGCAGGCAGTTAGTTAACCATGCAGTCTGCATACCCCTCACAAATCCAGTGTGCACGCGTGCGCGCTCTCTCCCTCTCCCTCTCCCTCTCCCTCTCCCTCTCTCTGTGTGTGTAATGATCAGATTTCACAATCCCCCCTCCCTGTAGGCTAATCCTCAGCATGAGATGTTTTTTGTTTAATTTTTGAGGAATGGGTTCCTTATAAGGGGATCATTTTCCTCTTCCTCGGAATACTGCCCTCCTTCTTCATGACCTCCTTTTCTATGACAGCAAAGGAGCTGTCACCAATAGATGGGATACCACTGTTTGGTCCCTGAGAGTCTCATCTACAAATATCTATGCCTGTGTTAGCTTCTCCAGGTCAGTAACCTTGGCTTCAAAAATACATACTTGTTCCTTGGGAGTCAGGTGCTCACTGCACTTCAGTCCAACTGGCAGATAGTCATGCACTTTGCACTCAGTGCAGAACTCTGGATAGCACCCATATACCTGCTGGCTTCTGCTTTCATAACTGGGTAATAGTTATCCACAAGGATGTCCCTGTCTAATACACAGATGTTTTTGGAAACACTGAATTTATCTTTAAGATTTATATATAGTACTGTCTATATTTGTTCACACTATTTTAGCAAAAAGCAACTAACATGTAAAAATAAATCCCCCTTTCTCTGAAATCCCCCTATTAAATCTTTGATTTGATATGGATTCCCTCTGCTATCACCTGTACTTGATTTTGCTTGTTCTGCAATTATTGTACCTTTAAATCCAGTTTTACCTCTGCTACCTTGTTAGCCATCAGTCTTTGCAGTGCCTGTTCTTTAAGATCTGCTTGATTTGTCAAAAAGTTTTGCATCTGTTCTGTTTGTACAAATCTCTGTTTTCATTCTCTCAATGTACTTTCAAGCTTATTTGTTGATTTCTTTATCTTGTTAATTGTACTAGATTCTATAGCATGCAGTTTCATGTCAAATGCATTAAATTCAGCAGCAAAAGCTTTTTCTAAAAAAATTGCTTGATGATACAGATCTTCGTTCTGTCACTTCTTTCTAAAATACAGTGGGGTTGAGTCCATGGAAGGTCACAGTGCAATTAGAAACATAGATACAGAATGAGTCAGAAGGGGTCTCCCAGGCCATCTAGTCTGCCCCCACCCCCGACTGGAGTGCCGGCTCCACTCACGACATGCCCACCATAAGCATGTCTAGCCTATCCTTGAACACCCTCACCAATGGGGCCTAAACCAACTCCCGTGGAAGCCCATTCCATACCCTTGGGGTCCTTACTGTCAGGAAGTACTTCCTGGCATCCAAATTGAACCTTGGTTCCTTGAGCTTGACTCCATTGGAGCACGTCCTGCCCTCCTGTGCAGGGGAGAACAGGTCTCTACCCACCTCCATGTGACATCCCCTCACATACCTATATGTTGCCAACAGATCCCCTCAGAGTCTCCTCTTCTCCAGGCTGAAGAGACCCAGTTCCCTCAGTCTCACCACATATGGCTTTCCTTGCAATCCGGCCACCATCCTTGTGGCCCTATGCTGCACTGACTAACCTGGCTATATTCTTCCTCTAATGAGAGGCTCGGAACTGAACACAATACTTCAGTTGCGAGCACACCAGAGTTTTATAGAGTGGTAGTAATACCTCTCTGGATCTAGAAGCCACACTTTTGGCTATGCAACCAAGGGTGGCATTGTGTGGCTGCCAACCTCCCTTCTCTAGGGTTCCTAGATCTCTCACTTTTCTGAGCCTTTCCATTGCTTTTCCTACAGTGGATGTAAGGCTAACTGGTCTCTAATTCCCATGTTCCTTCTACTACCCTTTTTGAAAATTGGGACCATTGACGCCACCCTCCAGTCCTCTGGAACTTCACCCGTTCTCCACAAGGCCTCAAAAATGGAGGCCAGTGGGTGTGAGAGAACCCCCGCCAACTCCCAGAATACTCTCAGGTGTAACCCATCAGGGCCCAGTGTCTTTGTAACATCCAGTGCCCTGCGGATCTCCTTGACTTCTAGGGGGATGACTCTAATCTGTGCCCCTAAGTCCCTGGCCTCATCTAATCTCCCATGAGGATCCCATGTGGGTTTAAAAGAGGTCGACAAATGTCAGATGTGGCAAGGAGAGCTTTAAATATTAACTATGATATTGAGAAGCAAAATATAAAGGCAAGCATACTAGCATTAGATATATTTAAAGTCTTTGACTGTGTGGAATGGCCAAAAATGAAGATCTTGGTAAAGAAGATGGGATTTGGAGTAAAGTTTAAGAAAGTAATAAATCAATTATATTCAGAAAATATGGCAAAAATAATTGTAAATGATGGGTTGTCCTTTATCCCTAATATTATTTGCTTTAATGATGGAAATATTGGCAAATGCAGTTAGGAATGATACACAGATAGAAGGAATTGAGGAGTACATCAGAAAATCAAAATTAATTTATTTGCAGATGACACATTGTTAACATTTCAAGACCCCATAAATACTATAGAGATAATATATTTACATTTAAAGGAATTTGGGAAATACAGTGGATTGCAAGTTAATTGGGGGAAAAATCGAAATGATGTTATATAATCATAATAGTGTAGAATTGGATATATTAAAAGAAAAATATAAATTAAACATAATAGATAATATTAGATATTTAGGAATTGGTATCTCAAAAGATAGCCAAGAATTAAAAAAGAAAAATTATGAAAAGTTAAAGGAGGATATGAAAGATAAAATAGGAAAATATGAAAAGGTAAAATTATCATGGTTTGGAAGAATAGCAGTAACAAAAATGAAAATTCTGCCAAAGATTAATTTTTTGTTTTGGATGATCCCAATCAGGTTTTATGATCAAGAATTAAAGGAAATGCAGAAATTATTGGAGGTCTATTGTAATAGAGGGAAAAGAGCAAGAATAAGTAAAGCACTATGGTGTGAATCACAAAAAAAGGAGGGCTGGGCATTCCAGATGTTAAAAAGTATTGGGTTGCAAACCAATTAAAGATAATTCCAGATATTATAGCCCAAAATAAAGAATATGGAGTGATAGTGAATTAAAATAATTAAGGGCAATAGGCAATCATTTAGAGTCATATTGGTTTAAAAAGGATATTAAAAAGATTATTAAGAGAATTCAAAATCCCTTTTTTAAAAATATAAAGCATTTTTGGAAGTATGGGAAAAATGGAGGCAACAGTTAATCCCGGGAATTTCTCTGTTAACACCAGTGGTAAAAATGGAGAAATTCCCAAAAATAGAATTAAAGGATTGGATTAATATATTTAAAAATAACCATATATATAAATGGGATGATTGGAAAAATAAGATAAAAATATAATACAATTAAGGCATATATTGCCAGAGGTCAAAGTAAATTGGTTAACTTTAATTCAATTAGAAAAATGGATAAAGATGGAGAACAAATTTAAAGAGGAAGAAAGACAACAAAATTTGAAATGTTTATAAAAGAATATGAGACTGGGGAAGAATACACAAGTAAAGGAAGAATTGCCAAAATGTACAGGATATTAATGGAGTTAGGGGATCAGACAAAAAGTTTAAAATCAATTTGGGAAATGAATGTAGGTGAGATAAAAGACAAGGATTAGAAGAATATTTGGAATAGAAGAGTATATAAGAATATGTCAGTTAGAATTAAAGAGCATGGATACAAGGTGATATGGAGATGGTATTTAACACAAGTCAAGTTAAATCAAATTGATGATAAATACTCTTATATATGTTGGAGATGTCCTAAAGAGATCGGAACTTATAAACATATGTGGTGGGATTGTGAAAATATACAAAAGATTTGGAATGTGGTATTTAAGGAAATTGGAAAAATTTTAGATATAGATTTAGAAATGTCACCGAGAATGGTGTTATTACTGTTGATAGAAAAGATATAAATGAAGCTAAGAAAGAATTGATTGTACGTATGGTAATGGCAATTAGACTAGTGATAGTGAAATATTGAGAACAGAATTGGGTTTTGCAAAGGCATGAATGGTATAATGAAATATGGAATATGGTAATTAATGATAAACTGACAACAGAAAAAGTTAAAAAGGGTTAGTGAAAGCAAATGTATATAATGAAATTTGGGAAGATTTTGTAAAAGCAGTACTGATAGAAGGCAAAGGCTGTAAACCCAATCAGGATTATATTAATTTCTGGAGGGGATATGGGTATAATTGAAGTATATTATATATTGTTAATTGTTATAGTATGTGTATGATGGTAGTATTGGTCGCCGGGGTGGTGGGTGCACTCTTTCATTTATTCTTTTTTAATTATTGTGTTCTTGTTATGTTTTATTATTGTTGTGATTGTATTTATGGTTTTTTCTGTCTAAAAAAATAAAAGTGGGGGGAAGACAAAAAAAAAAATCTCCCATACAGATCTCCCCCATCCTGCTTTGGGGAGAACACAGAGGCAAAATAGTCATTTAGCATCTCTGCCTGTTCTCTCACATCAGTCACTGGATCCCCTTCTTCTTTATTAAGCGGTCTCACTACTGTCTCCCCAGTTGGTTTTATGGGCACCTTTGATTCTAATTCCCAAATTCAAACTGGATAATATTTAATTAGTGTTTTGCCTTTATTTTGTTTCCAAATTAAAAAACAGTCCTGGTCATTATGTTCTCAAAATCATAAACTTTTAACTCATGTTTCCATCAAGTACACTTCACCAGCCTATCATCTTCATTGGGTGCTGGTGGGGAAGTTTTTACCTTCAGTCCTCATTAAAATTTGAGTGTTTTCCTTTCCTGGCTTCACTGCCTCCAGGTAGCAGTGTATTGGTCTTTGACTCTCAGCATAACCCAGTAAGAAAGTATCTTAAAATGGCAACAGCCAGCTCTTTCAAGATGTAGGAGATGCTGCTGGGTGTATCCCATGATTTGTTCAAAGCAAGTGCCCTCCATCTGCCTTAGAATTTCATTAAAGGAGGAGTTTGAAATTGGACACAAAATCTTGTTTGTAAGCCATCCAGAGATGAGCAATGTAATTGGATGGGGTAAAAATATCCAAATAAATAAATAAATCTCATGTGCTGTTAAAGCAGGGGTCTCAAACTCGCGGCCTGCGGGCCAATTGCCGGGACGGGAGGGGCATGGGGGAGGCCGCGGGATGAGCAGCCCACCACCACCGCGGTGGTGGAATACTTGATGTGGCCCAGCCTCACCCAGACTCTACTTCCGGCGGCCCCCAGGTAAGTTGAGTTTGAGACCCCTGTGTTAAAAGAATTGAGTAAGTTTGCTTAATTTTGAATAAAGAACAGTAGAGGAATATTAGAGTGGTATATTACTCTCCCGTTTGGCAGAATTTTTGTGAGGGGCTGCAAGATACTAAGAGGAAAAAAAATCTTTGGATTAAAAAAGGCAATTGCAAATTCAGTATTGTACCAGATAGCATGAAAATTGTGAGCTGGTACCATCTTTAATTTCTGTTTCATGTAAGCTACAAAGATGTTCTACAGTCTTGCATGTTGTGTTGACTTTGATTTTAAGCTATATGGACTAAAAGTTGTCCTTAGTTTTTCAGCTCAGTCCTCTTGTTTGGTGGGATGGGGCAACACAGAGCCTTGGGTTTATGGTATGTTTAATGAGTTATGTAGAAGGGCATACAAATTCTGTGGCACAGGGCAGTTTTGGTAAGTTAGGCTAACATACCGACTACATCCTTTTCCAAAGAGGGATAAATTAGCTGCAGTTGTCCGTGTTCTGCTAACATCCTATCTGGATTACTACAGTGCATTCTATGTGCATTTTCTTTTGAAAATGGTCTGGAAACTTCAGCTGGTCCAAAATACTGTAATTACATAGCGGACAGGGATTGACCATCATAATCCTATGATGCTGGTACTTTTTCATTTGTAGTGCCTGCCAACCCATTTCGGGCCTGATCCAAACTGCTGGTACCTCAAAACTCTTGAGTAGTTTGGTCAGGTTACTTGAAGGATCTTTTCCTCTATTGCCTGCCCTCTAAGATAGTTTTTATTTTTTATTTAAACTTCAATATTTTATCATGTATTTTATGGCTTTAATTGTTGTGAACTGCCTTGTTAACCTTGGCAACTGGGTGATATAGAAATATAATAAATAAATAATAAGCAAATAAAAGGAAAAAAATAAGCCTAGCTGCACAGTTTGAGCATATTCCTGAATGTGTTTGTTGTTGAGCCTGTGTGATCTCAGTGGCTCTATGAACCTGAGCTGTTATAATAACCACAAGCATTCCCAGGGCTTCAGCCACTGTGGTTCATGCACAACTTCACTTTTAGTCCCCTGCAATGCACTGTATGTGAGATTCTCTTTGTTCCCAATTTGTAAACTGGAATAAATGCAGAATGTAGCAGTTGGAATGATCAGTGGGACACCCATCCATGTGCACACTACATCTGTGTAGAAAGAACTGCTTTGGCTTTGTGCTAGATACCATGCAGATCCTCTTCCCCCGTATGCCCCCAGCTTACCCATCTCAGCAGGAGTTTTGCTAGTTATTTCAGGACCAGTAGAATGTCACCTGAGTAGTGACTCCATCCTTTGGAACTCCCTTCCGAGTTCAGACTGAAAGGCAGAAAAAGTTGTGAGTTTTATGTACCTCCTAAAAACATACTGTAAGCTTCCATATAGCCTGAAGTGCCTCATCCTACCTGATCTTGGAAGCTTAAGCAGGTTCTGATTGAAATCTGGATGGGTGACTTAAATGTTGTGAACCACCCAGTTGCAGTTGGTATAGAAATGTCCTGTAATAATAAGAGGGAAAGCAAGCAAATTAAGCAGATGTAAATCCTAAAGCGTCTTGCATCCAGTCTCTTCCAAAGCTTACAAGAACCTGTCGGGCCTACTGATCTATGCTTTTCATTAAAATTTGATCTATTGTAAAGTCTAATTGTTTTAAAGCTTTGACAGTAAATTGTGCATTCAGCCCTGAGGCCTTTGGTACAGTGCAGAGTAACTTCCTCTGGTGCTGGGTATATAGCAAGCTGAATGATAAGCCCAGAATTTTGTGTTTCATTCCCTCAGTACCCTTTATACAGCCTGAGGAGGAAGAAGAATTAGTTTTGGATAATGCCTAATGGGTCTCATCTGCCAAATCTTCACCCCAGCATGTTGAAGCAAGTGGTAGGTCCACCATGCCAATGCACATCTTCATAGCGCAACAGAACTTGCACAGGGTTAGTTGTCAACACTTCTCTCATCACTGAGTAGAACTTACTAAGTTTAAAAGTATACGATGGGTTTTCCTTTGAGCCTCCAAGAAAAGAAACTTTAGAAGGTAGGGACCCTCACTTCTCCGGAAAAAACTTCAAAGCTGCTCTGATTCAGTGATTTTTTTCCATCTTGACTCTGAAATTCAGCCAATCTTTCATCTTGACTCTGAAACTCTGCCAAGTGTATACTCTATTCAAATTTATTTTCAAGAATAAATGCATCAATTTTCCGACATGCTACCTCTCTTGTTCAGAGTTTCAGGCAGTTTGCAACAAGAGCCTTCTAGTGTGTTTAGGCCTTTGGAAGGTAGATGAGGAAAGTTGTATCTCCTGCTTGCAAAGCTTTCCCCTGATATGTATGATACACTATTTATAGCACTTGAAGGCTCTGATTTGTGAAAAGCTTCCTGTCTAGAACCTGGGCGTCTAATTCTTAAATAGCAGAGCAGTAGTTTTGAAATGTGGAAGTGGGTCCTTTCTTCTGAAATGTCCCAGTATAGACAGGAAAAGTTGTATTAACCTTATCACACTAATCCTTCTCCAACTGCCCCGCCCCCCCACAATCTTCCTTTAGATACTTGCTACAAACTGTTAAGGCCTTGAAGGAACAAATTTCATCACTCCCTCTGCTGTTTTCCATTTTTCTTAATTGTCTTCCTAACATGCTATTTGCTCTCAAATATAGACTGGAATGATAAACTCAGTCTGCAAGATTTCTGATTCCTTTAGAGTCCACCCCCTACCTTTCCTCTCCCTGCCCCCAGGCAGAAATAAGAGCTGCCTACAGAAATAATGGAAACATTGAGGATTTTTCTACACCTTTGATTGTGTGGCAGTGTGTCACAATCAAAAAGTAGGAACAAAGGCAGGAAAGCATGTCTTTTGGTGTTCAATATATAATTACATGCTTTCCAGTCCCCCCCCCCTCATTTCGGTGCTTTCAGTCTTGGAAGCTCACACATCCTTGATGGTTTTTAAATGTATTTTTGAAAACACTGTAATACTTTTATGTGGCCCAGTCTTGCTTCCAAAGTGATTGGCCTTCATTCACCCATGTTTTTGGTTGTTCTTTAAAATTCTGTTTACTGAAAAATAATTAGGAACATTATCCACTTTGTGTTTATTGTTTAAACTGAACATTGAGGTAAAAAATATGCCTATAAATAAAAATACCATTTCCATCTTCTGTTCCATTTCAGGAAATATGTTTCCAACAATTGGGGATGTCCACCTAGCACCATTCACAGATGAGCAGCTCTACATGGAACAATTTACAAAAGCTAACTTTTGGTGAGTGTCGTCTCCCATGAAATCACCTTGGATTTCACCAGTTGTGAAATTGAAACTGCTCCAATGCTGATCTAAGCTAAAGTGGCTCTTTCAAAGCAACATTTCTAGTTTTCTTGAGTTAGAAAGCAGTGAAAAAGCTCTTTGCTGCCTTATGATGTATGTGTGTGGGTGTTTTAGAATGTGTTGTTTAGGACAAGAACCTGCTTATCAGGTTTAATTACAGTTATTAGATATCTAACATTGTGTGCCAGTGCTTCCCTAAGTTTCTCCTTTTGGTATCAGTCCAGATTGGCCACCTTGCTGTTCCTTGTCTTGCAGGTATCAGCCGTCTTTCCATGGGGTAGATTTGTCAGCACTTCGTGGTGCAGCAGTAGATGAATATTTCAGGCAGCCTGTGGTGGTAAGTTGATTGGCTTAACACATGAGTTTGGGCTGAATTTTTTTTTTTTTTTTGGTGGGGGAGGGAGTTGAAATGGGTTGGTGGCAGCTCAAATTTGCAGCTTTAGGTGTTTTGCCCCAGCCAGAGGTTTTCATGGGTGTGCTTTTCTTTCCTAGGACACATTTGATATTAGGATTCTAATGGCCAAATCTGTTAAATACACAGTGAATTTCTTAGACGCCAAAGAAGCAGATTTGCACAGGTAATTTCTTTCTCCATGGGGCAGGGAGGGGAAAGAGAAATCAAGAGTTGCATATCTTTCCATGAGGATAGCACCAGTTTTGCATTGTGTGCCTCCATGACTGTTGTTAATGTGATGTAACAAAGCCGAATGGAAACACACAGGCAATCCTTTCCTAGTTGTTTTTTGGATCTGCTTGGGAGTTCATGTGGACTTGAAAATTCATGTGGGTTTGGAAGTTGCCATATGGGGCCAGAGGTGTCTAGACCTCACCTTTCCTTTTGTCTCTGACCTGTGGAAGAGAGTGGCACATCCTTTCTCAAATTGTTCACCTCCTCCTTGCTGATTTGAGGGGAAATAATGTTTTCTAAAAACATTTAGAAA
This sequence comes from Varanus komodoensis, assembly GCF_004798865.1. Taxonomy (NCBI): domain Eukaryota; kingdom Metazoa; phylum Chordata; class Lepidosauria; order Squamata; family Varanidae; genus Varanus; species Varanus komodoensis. Next base: position 657,308 of record NW_025335275.1, read on the forward strand.
ACTGATCTGAGGTTCTATCTAGTGGTAGTCTAGCTGCCATTCCATTCATTTCAGTGGGTCTGTGCTAAGTAGAATGAATGAATGAATGAATGAATGAATGAATGAATGAATGAATGAATGAATCCTTGCTGGCCAGATTCATAGGATACAAGAAGCCCTTGCTTGCACAACGTGACATTTTGTGTAGCTAGCTATGATGCATTGTTGCATTGTCCAAACCTGGTGCATCTAGTGCTGAGTGGTTTAATTTTTGCCAACAAACTGCCCTGGTAATCCATAATGGATTGTGTCACCTGAATCTGGGAGACTGATTTTGTCATGGCATGTTGAAAAGTACCATTTAGTCTTCAAGCAAACTAGCCCAAACCATTGTAGCTCATCTTCTCATGAACTACCTTGCTTCTTGGAGTTTGCCTAACAACATCCTGTGCTGTGGTATCTTGTGCCATCTCACATTGCTCAGCACTCTCCTCTCCTACCTCCCACTGTCTCTCTTTCCTTGCTTTGTTAGGAAAGCAGCTTTTCCTTCCCAAGTGAGGCAGCTGTGTGTGATCTGCACTTTGAAAGGGTTGGTTATCTTGCCATATTCCAGCTGGTTATCCTGCCACTGGAGCCATAGCCTGTTCTCCCCTGTAATGGTCATTCCTGTGTAGAGAACTAGTATTTAATCCAGAAATAGTTGCTTCAGGTACTTAAGGAGTTGCAGTCTGCAATGTCTGTTTTTTAGGGGTCACTTGCTGCCCCATTATCGCACCATGATTTCCATGGAAGAAGTGGATAGTGAGTCCTCACCATCTCTTGTCTCATAATATCCCTCCACAGAAGTCTTGCAGGAGGTGGGTCATGGCACATCTGGGCCTCCAGTCAACTCAGAGGGGGGAAATGGTGTATGAGAATTCAAACGCATTTTCAGAGTAAAGGTGACCTAGAAATGTTCATAGATCCCTGGATAACCCCAGAGGCTCAGGAGTTACCTCCAGAGTACCAGGCACAATAATCCATCCTTCTGATTTTCAGGGTGTATGTTACTGCTTGGCTACTTTCACACTTCTGCAAAGTGCAAGGAGAAGCTTCATGGGCTAAAGAATGTGTTTAAGGAACTCACAAGTGCTCAGGAGTCGAGTTGTACATCATGTGATGCCCTGACAAGCTTGCTGTTATCCTGCAGGGGATGTGATGATTGGTTATATTAAGGACAGCAGGATTCCCTTGAGCTGCCCACTGAGAGTTAGCTTCATTGCTGATAGGACAATAGTTCTAAATGAAAGAAAAAGTGGGGTTACTTGTACTGGGGTTCTTTCAGGCTGCAGAGTCCCTGGAGTCCTCATATGTGCACATTTTACTTCCTCCCACGTTAGGTAAAGAGCTCTACAACAGTAAATACTTTCACAGCACTGCTCTCTAGACTTGGAAGAGTTGTGGGCACAGGAGGATTGGTGAGAAACCATGGCATGGCTAATTTCTAGAACTTGTCCTTTGCAGATAAGCTACCCATGGGCAGCATCTTCACTAGCTCCCCTCCCATCCTAAACACACTATGATAAACAGCCTCTCCATGCACCTCTTAATTCTTGGAGACCAGACCTTTGCACTTCAACCATGGCTTATAGCATTATACTGGGCTCTGAGGACAGTCAGAAAAACTACATTGACTCTCCATAGAGCATACCTACCTGGTTAAAGGTGTGATGTGTTTTTCTTTACACACTTCTGGATATGGAGGAAGACCACTTGCCTGATGTGATGGGCACTGTACATCTGTGAGTCAAGATGGGTGCTCTCCTTTAGAACAATCCTGGACAAGGGGCTGAAAACCATGCTGTTGCAATTGATGAACCCCTAGCACTTCCTTTGATCCAGCATCCATATCTGTAACTCAGGACAAAACTGGAAACATCTACCTAGCTGTTCCTGAGTGGATCTGGACTTTTACTAAGAAGGGCTTAAAACAGCAGAAGTACCTTTCCCACCTGCCCTTGTTATACTAAATAAATACTTGCTAGAATAATACAGCTTGCCCTTTCTGTTGATGCACAGCACTCCCTGTGTAAGTCTCCCCATCTTAGTCTCTCAGAACCTTGTTTTATAGAATTACATCCCACCCAACAAGACAGTATCCAAGTTCTTTATATTTCCTTGGGTAAGCTGCAACCCACCCCAATACAAGAAGTGCCTAGTAGTGCCTTCTGGAGGAAAAGTAGGTTTCTAGCTGTTCGTGTGGCAGCTAAAGGAACTACCAGAAACTGTTCCTTCTCAGTAAAGAACTTATTTGGGGCTGTGGTATCTTGAGATGTCTTGTGGGAAGTAGGCTGTTTTGTACAAGCTGGTGGCATAGCAGGAGATGATGGAAGGGGGAAGGAGGCTTTAATGGAAAAACAGAGATTCCCTGGCTGAAGCATCAGAGGCTGGAGGTGAGTGAAGGCAGGAGGGGAGGGCTTGGAGTCAGGACAGTGGCAACTGTAACACAAACCATCAGAGAGCCAAGACTGCAAGATACAGAGTGAGAATGAGCCACTTTTGAGAGGGCAGGGTGGAAGAGGTAGACTGAATGAACAAAACAATTAGCATTGACAGAGACAGCAGCATGCCAGTAAAGACATGAAAGGCATGAAAGCGTATACAGGTTTTAATTACAAATACAGGCAGATATTGGCAGTCATAGGATAGGGGAGGAAACTTTCCAACAGGAGCTGACAAGGGAGAACATGCCCCAAATATGGACCAATAGTAAAAGCTGTTAGTGTAGCAAGAGACTGTGGGATAAGGTCCCTAGAACCCATGCCAGAGGAAAAGGAGGGGCAGAGCAAGCTGTGTCAAGACCTCTGGGCTATGGGGCAGTTCATACATGTAAATAAATGTCTGTGTCATTCACAAGCATAGTGAGCCTGCCCAGTGGCAACTGTCAAATGCTGTAGATTGTTTTGGATAAATTAAGCCAGAATGAGCTATCATGTCAAACAAAGCGGCCTGTGGTTTGTTGTGTTGAGTTGTGACCTGTGGGCTATTTGTTGTTGGGTTTACACAGCATAATCCATGGTTCATTGGAAACCCACACAAAAGTATACTCAGCCATACTGTCTGAACCCAGCCACTGTGTCCACAGGGAAGGTGTTACTTCTTTTCAGGCTATTTTCTGGATTATGATCTAATTAAATGTGCTAATGAAAGAAGCAAAACTGTTGGAAGATTCATAGACTGCACTTTGCTTGTGAGAAGCAGCAGGTTCAGTTGTTCGGTATCTGGGGACTTTTTTCTTTGTGTGGTGAGAAAGACCCTTTGCCTAATGTGTTGAAAATATGCTGAATACAGTGATCAAACTATATTGGGCTGGGCTCTGTAATTTTCTGCCTTATTGTTCTTTTTCAGTTTTCAGTACAGTTATACTGATTAAATCTGGATGCTACACCTTGTTGGGTGTTGTGTAACCTATGACAAGTGGTAGTACCAGCCAGTGCCAAATAGCTTATGAAACCTCCACTTGTTGTGAGGGTGTCATGCTGTGCAAATCCATATGTTTGGGTTACGAAAGGGTTAAACAATCCTTGTATAATCGTAAAATAGACTAATGGGTTATGGCAGGATTTGCAGGGGGAGGTGCATATTCAAATGGAAGTTGTACATGCCCCAGCCTCACCATGAATTAAATTGGCAATTGTGGGCTATCACGTCCTGCCAACTGCCCCGCAAAATAATATAAATTCAGAAAAGTATCTCATACAATTAGTTCCCACCTGCAATCATTAAACACTTTTTGGAGGAAAGTTGATTCAATTTTATAATTGAAATTCACCAGAAATAAGCTTTGAGCAATGAATTGCAATAAGTGTTTTGGTGTAAAAATACTGTAGAATTATTGTCATTCCATTTAAATGTCTCAAGACTGTATAAGCAGAGTCATTCCATATTTTGATTTTTAGTGCAAATGTTGTATTACAGTTAGAATTACATACACCATTGATCAAATAATCTTTCAAGTAAGACTTTTACCCTGCTTTTCAGAACTTTACTGCATGGTGTGCTTAAGTCATTGTGTGTCTCTTAAATCTGTACTGAAAGGCCATGCTAACATTACACATGAGAAATTTGTGATTGGCATTGGGTAACAACATTGTTTTATTTCCTGCCTGGTCTTCTGGACTGGCTGTGCCTAGACAGAGCTAATATTCCTGTATCCCACTGGCATTTGAAGGAAGATTTGCAGTCTAAAGTGTGATGGTCACAACCTAGTAGGACACAAAGTAAAATACTAAATGGAAACGTCTTGTTTTTCATTGTGGTGTTCACTGTATCACACCAGTGTGCTCTGTGCCTGCATGGAAACCTCATTTGGGGAACCTTCTATGGCTGAGGAAGCGTTGCTGGGAATCCTCCCCCACTCTCTGAGAGGGCATATCCATAGCTAGTTCCTGCCTACACCCTCGGTCTCTCTTTGATTGCCATAGTGGTTGCCTCTTGAAGGGTAGAGTCCTTGACTATTGTCTTTTTTTCTAGAGGTGGGGTGTTTTTTGCTGTGTCTTGTCTTTGGGTTTTTTTCCTGTTTGTGATTTTAAATTTTCAGCAATCTAATTGATCATGCATGCCTGCTTCTGTTATTTGCTCTGAAAGCCTCCTTTAGAAAGTGTGTCAAATGTGGTAAGAAGCTATCGCAAATAAACAGTCACTAACTCGGCTGAGTTAATTACATGAAAATCATTTAGTGGATGTTTGCCTATACTGTCAGGCATTCACAAAGTAGAGCAGATTAACTTTGAGCAACAACTGTGGAAGACAGTATTGAAGGCAGTTAGATGGTGCCCTGGATGTTGAAGGTTTGGCACCATCACCAGCGTCATAAATTGTGGATCTAGTTGACATAGATTTTCCTGCTTGCCCACCTCACTGCCTCTAAGCATGGACCAGATGGACCCTCCAACTCTATGGTGCTCCTGAGGTTTCTCTGCAGCAAAGAAAGTCACCAAAAAGGCATGTTCTTCTAACAGTTGAAGGCATGTGTCTTGCAAAACAAAAAAACAAAAACAAAAAACCCACCCTCCAAGGAGAAGGCCTGTGGCATGACTTTTACATTACATTTGGTACCACCTGTGCTTTGCCTGTGCTCTGGTTGAGGACCTTGATGTTTTCTTGCCATTTTCTTCTTGCCCACTTTCTTGTGCACCTATTTCTTCTTGCCTCCTCCTTGCCCAGTGTCTATTGCAAGTGAGTCGGCACCCTCCTCTTCCACAGTCCACTGAGACTTGCTATTGGATATGTTCTTCTCCAGCAAAGTTGGTCCTGATTTCCATGCCATTACCTACTGCATCACAGGCTTCTATCAGTGTATATGATCCATTTCATCTTCTGATGCCTCAGTGATCTGCTTCACCATGTAAAGAAATGGGTTTGACCATATCTTGAGCATAGCCCAGACCTTGGGCCTTTCACCCCAATAACCGGTAATGAAAATCAAGGACTGAATTATTGCTGCATTGTGCACGGAATCATCTATGCTGGTTGCAATCCTATTTCTCCCCACTTTGCTGCAAATAGTCCAGCAATTTTGGAAAGCTCCCACTTCAATAACACCAACATCTTGCTGTCTAAATTTTAGGGTGCAAGATGTAAAGTTTCTTTTCTCCCAGCTTGCTCTACAAATTAAAGTATTGTAGAGTCATCACAAGGCCATTCTAACAGGTCTGTTGTTCACCAATTGACAGGGAAGGTTATTTACTATACCTTGTGAGTAGGTGGGTCTATTTTTCAGCAGCCTTAAATATAAAGGTAATTAACTACTAGGCTATCATGCTTCTTATGGAAGAAAATGGCATCGCTATGCAGGTACCTTTCTGACAGTCTGGACTAGCTTGAGTCTTCCAAGATGAGATTTGAGACCCTCACAGCAACAGATGGACACTTATTACCAAGCAGTCTGTGGTACAAAAGTGATGGTGGGACCAATAGCACTTTGCCTACAGATACATTTGAGTTTGGCAGAACTCTTGAAGGAGGTTTGCTTGAGAATTGAAGACCTTCCCTTTGACAGTGAAGGACTGTTAGTGCAGGAACAGTTTATGCTATGGATTGTTCAGAAAGCAAAGACCATGACAAGCAAGAGCCGCCCCGAGGCTCTTGTTGTGAGCCGCCCCGAGGCTTCGGCAAATGGGGTGGCATAGAAGCTTCCCAAATAAGTAAGTAAGTAAGAAAAGATTTGGACAGTAACCACCACCACCACTCTGTCAGAACAGATGGTCTCAACCTTTGCCATACCCAAATGAAGTCTCAATGAGATCTCGTGTTCCAGTTGGTGGAAGGCATCTTTGCTTTTTCTGCCCCCAAAAGAAGATACTGGGCTTCTCACTCACATTTCTTCTGTCAGAAAGATGACCAGGGTACCAAACATCACTTTTGATTCCTATTTCCTGTTTTACCCTGTTGTTTCTGTACAAGTTGCCTATCCCCTTTCTATCACAATTAGAAGAAAGTAATATTGGACTCTGGGTTTTTTCATTGTCAAGCAGCATTAGAAAATAGAAACACAGAAACTGAGCGAGTCAGAAGGGGTCTCCCGGACCATCTAGTCTGACCCCTGACTCCAGCCGGCTCCACTCATGACATGCCTACAATGTGCATGCCTAGCCTATCTTTGAACACCCTCACCGATGGGGCTTCAACCACCTCCTGTGGAAGCCCATTCCATACCCTAGGACAGTGATGGCAAACCTTTTAGAGACCATGTGCCCAAACTGCAACCCAAAACTTACTTATTTATTGCAAAGTGCCAACACTGCAATAAAACCTGAATACAGTGGTACCTTGGCTCACAGACTTAATCCATTCCAGGACTCTGGTCATGACCCAAACTGGTTGTGAGCCAAGTTAAATTTCCCTATAAGGCTCAAGGTAAATAAGGTTAAACCATTCTATAACTATTTTTTTTAATCAGAAAAATGTGAAGCAAAGTGACAAAGAACAACAAAGATCGCGGCCATCTCCCCACCCCCACCACGAGCGCAGCCATCTCCCTGTCCCCCCAGGACGACTGTGATCGTGGCCATCATCCCGGCACACTGTGGGGGGGGGGGGAGACATGGTCATGATCGCTGGTGCGTTGGGAGGGGGAGAGACAGTCGCAAACACAAAAGTGCTGGGGGGGGAGACAGGCGCGAACACAGGTGCAATCGTGCTGGGGGGGAGATGGCCGAGATCCCAGTTGCACTCGTGCAGGAAAGCCGGTCATGATCTTGTCCATCTACCTCCCTGCCCCCAGCACGATCATGGCCATCTCCCCATTCAGTGGGGTAGGGAGATGGCTGCAATCGCGGTCACCATCCAATGCGAAGTTCGCAACCCGAGTCAAAATTTTTATGAAATTTTTGTTTGTGACCTGATTTGGCCATGAGCTGAGGTACCTCTGTATTGAGGTTTTAGTTTAGAAAGAATAACTCACAGCCAGTCCAAGCAAATATATATATATCCTTGGCAGTGCACTGACCGGCCATGCGAAAGCTCGGACCAGTCACGGCTAATGAGTCATGGCTTGTGACATCATCGCCTGGCACCGCTACTCCTTTCCAAGCATGTGCACGGCCCCTATGTGTGCTATTATCCTGGGCGATGCTGGGGCTACTTGGCTCGTGTGCCGACAGAGAGGGCTCTGCGTGCCTGCTGCAGCTTGTGTTCCATAGGTTTGCCACCACTGCCTTAGGAGTCTTAACTGTTAGGAAGTACTTCCTGGCATCCAAATTGAACCTTGGTTCCTTGAGCTTGGCTCTGTTGGAGTACGTCCTGCTTTCCTCTGCATGTTTGAAACTTCTGTTGACTGTTAAAGTTCTGCTAACTTCTGTTAACAGAAACTTCTCTCCAGCCTAAATTGTTCACCATTTTTTCTTTCTTGTCTCTCTCTCTCCTATTTTTTTAAAAAACCTTCTTCTCCCTTAACTACAGGGAGAGAAGGCTGCTGCTTCTCTCCCCTTACTTTCTCCTACCTATCTCGATCTCCAGTTTTCTCTCTTCCTTGAATTGCCCACATGCACCCCTTACAGGGGGACCACACGGCTGATTCAACTCAACATCACTGCACCTCTTGGGCAGCTAGGATGCCCGCCAATGATGGGCACCCTCAGTGCCCCCTCTGCCTCATCAAGGGGCACATCGTGGAGACTTGCACCCATTGCCAGGCCTTTAAGAAGCAGATGTGCTGACAAGGAGCCACGTTTCTTAAACAGGCCTTATGGTGGTGCGCCGTTACATCCCCTACCTCGTGAGTGAATACCCCCCCTGGGGACGGTTCCTCTAAGCCCGCCAGGGCAAGGAGGAGGGTAGCGTTGCCAGGGGGAAGGCCCCTTCAGTGCCTCGGCACCGGCAAAAGAAAGGAAGCCCTGTGCAACTCCACCTTCCTTTTTGTCCTTTCTGTTTTTCTTGAACAGGTTGTGTCCATCAATTGTAGTACATGAGTCACGCGAAATCATCCCACCAAGTTTCCATTATTCCTATAGGATCATTATTGCCCTCATGTACTATCAGCTCAAGTTTGTGTTGTTTGTTTCCCATACTCTGGACATTGGTATAGAGACACTGAAGTTCATTCTTGCTGTGCCGAGTTTTCTTTCTAGGTTTTTTGGGAGATTGCTATTGGGCCCTGCTTGAGGTTTTTTCTCTGTTGAAATATATAAGTCTTTGCCAGGTGATGGTATGCCATGCTGCACATCTCCCTTCCCTATAGGTTTTAGTTTAAAGCTCTCCTGATATGTATTGGCCAAACACCTGCTTCCTATTCTTTGTGAGGTGCAGCCCATCATTTGCCAGTAGTCCATCTTCCAGGAAGCTTAGCTTGTGGTCTCAGAATCCAGATCTCTCTTTACAGCACCACTATTATAGCCAGTCATTCACTTGAAGGATTTTTCCTTCCCTAATAGTTCATCTTCCACGTACTGGTAGGATTGAGGAGAAGACTATCTGGGCCCCAGTGCCTTTTATTTTCCTCCCTAGAGCTTCAAAGTCTGATGTTATTTCAGCAAAACTTCTCATGGCAGTGTCATTAGTTCCCATGTGGAAGAGAAGGAATGGGCATTTGTCAGTGGGTCGTAGGAGTTGTGTGAACTTGCTAGTTATATCTTTAACCTTGGCACCAGGGAGACAGCATACTTGGCAATTCTCTGGGTCATCATGACATACTTATTTTTTTTCATTCCACAAGAGGGAGTCTCTCACAACTAGCACTCTCCTTTTGTTGCAAATTTTGTTATCCTTTTCCTTGCTTGATTGGCCTTTTGTCTCTGAAAAAGAGTTATCCAGTGTGCCATGCAGGTCTTTCACAGGGGGTTTCCTCAAGTCACTCGAAGCGGTTCAAGAGTTCCACTGCTTCCAGGGGTGCAGAGTGTTTTCTGGGTCTGCGGCATCTGTCACCCTGTTCCAGTGAGTTTCCTCATTTTCCCTCCCCTCAGGGATCTCATCTGCCACCTCAGCTTGCTGTTGCTCTTCTTCCTTCTGGACTGCGCTTACCTGTTGCAGCTCTGCTCTGTCTAGATACTCTGTTTTCTTTTATTGTCTGGAGGGTGGACACTCGCTGCTCCAGTGCTCTCACTTTTTCCTGTAGTAGGGGTAGCAGTGTGCAGCAGTTGCAGGCCACCACTATGGAGTCTTCTTGGTGCGTTGCTCATGCCACCACATGCAGCAGGGCAATTAAGGTGAAATGAGGGAGAGACACAAAAGTGGGAGGAATGTTACAAACTTCCCCCTTGACCCCCCCCCCCGAACTCCTCCACCAAACTCTTGTTTGCTCGCCCTGTTTGCTTGCTCCCTGGGAGCTTGGCTGATTATATCCCAGAGGCCCTAGACCAGCTGGGGCAGCTTGCTCTGATGTGCTCTGCTCTGCTCAAAGTTAGAAACCAGAATAGGATACCTAAACCCGCCATTTTCTGGGGCACACACCATCTGTTTTTTTTAACCCCATTACAAAATTTATTAATCATGTTTTGCCATTCTCTCACATCTTTCTCTGTTAAGATTATTTTTTGTCTTACGATGTTACCAATTAAGCAAAGTAAAATCTTCATTGTTGTTGTTAGTCGCGAAGTCATGTCTGGCCCATCGCGACCCCATAGACAACCTTCCTCGAGGCCTTCCTGTCCTCCACCATCCCCAGGAGTCCACTCAAGCTCACACCAACTGCTTCAGTGACTCCATCTATCCACCTCATCGTCTGTTGTCCCCTTCTTCTTTTGCCATCTATTGTTCCCAGCATTAGGCTCTTCTCCAGGGAGTCCTTCCTTCTCATTAGGTGGCCAAAGTATTTGAGTTTCATCTTCAGGATCTGGCCTTCTAAAGAGCACTGAGGGTTGATCTCCTCTAGGACTGACCGGTTTGATCACCTTGCAGTCCAAGGGACTCACAGGAGTCTCCTCCAGCACCACAATTCAGAGGACTCAGTTCTTCGGTGCGCAGCCTTCCTTATAGTCCAGCTTTCACAGCCATACATTGCAACTGGGAAAACCATAGCCTTGACTGTATGCACTTTTGTTGGCAGGGTGATGTCTCTGCTTTTTCATATGCTGTATAGATTTGCCATAGCTCTCCTCCCCAGGAGCAAACGTCTTTTAATTTCTTGGCAGCAGTCCCCATCTGTTGTGATCTTGGAGCCCAGGAAAATAAAATCTGTCACTACCTCCATTTCTTTCCCATCTATTTGCCAGGAAGTGAGAGGACAGAATGCCATGATCTTAGTTTTCTTAATGTTGAGTTTCAAGCCAACTTTTGCACTCTCCTCTTTCACCCGTGTCAAGAGGCTCTTTAGTTCCTCTTCACTGTCTGCCATTAGAGTGGTATCACCTGCATATCTGAGGTTGTTGATATTCCTTCTGGTAATTTTAATTCCAACTGGTGATTCATCTAGCTCTGACTTTCTCATGATGTGCTCTGCATATAAATTGAATAGGCAGGGTGACAGTATACAGCCTTGCCGAACTCCTTTCTCAATTTTGAACCAATCAGTGGTTCCATGTCCTGTTCTCACTGTTGCTTCTTGACCCGCATATAGATTTCTCAAGAGACAAATAAGATGGTCTGGTACTCCCATCTCTTTAAGAACTTGCCACAGTTTGTTGTGATCCACACAATCAAAGGCTTTAGCATAGTCAATGAAGCAGAAGTAGATGTTTTTCTGGAACTCCCTAGCTTTCTCCATGATCCTGCATATGCTGGCAGTTTGATCTCTAGTTCCTCTCCCTCTTCGAAATCCTGCCTGTACTTCTGGTAGTTCTCAGTCCACATATTGCTGGAGCCTAGCTTGTAGGATTTTGAGCATAACTTTGTTAGCCTGTGAAATGAGTGCAATGGTGCGGTAGTTCGAACATTCTTTGGCATTGCCCTTCTTTGGGATGGGAATGTAAACTGACCTTTTCCAATCCTGTGGCCACTGTTGAGTTTTCCAAATTTACTGGCATATTGAGTGTAGCACTTTTACTGCATCATCTTTTAAGATTTTGAATAGTTCAGCTGGAATGCTGTCACCTCCACTAGCTTTGTTGTTGTTCAGACTTCCTAAGGCCCATTTGACTTCACATTCCAGGATGTCTGGCTCGAGGTCAGTGACCACCCCATTGTGGTTATCAGGGACGTTAAGCTCTTTCTTTTATAGTTTTTCTGTGTAACCTTGCAGAGTCTTCTTAATCTCTTCTGCCTTTGTTAGGTCCCCCCCCCCCGCCATTTTGGTCCTTTATCATGCCCATCTTTGCATGAAATGTTTCCTTCATATCTCCAATTTTCTTGAAGAGATCTCTGATCCTCCCTATTCTATTGTTTTCTTCTCTTTCTTTGCACTGTTCATTTAAGAAGGCATTCTTATCTCTTCTAGCTATTCTCTGGAATTCTGCATTCAGTTGGGTGTATCTTTCTCTTTCTCCCTTGCCTTTTGCTTCTTTCCTCAGCTATTTGTAAAGCCTCCTCAGACAGCCATTTTGCTTTCTTGAATGCTGCTATTCTACCAAACCATGGTAAGCCAATCTATTTAAAATTTGTTAATTTATTTGTGCCTATATATAGGCCACCTATTATTGCTGAGGCCTTCCTAGGCAGCTTGCAATGCATAAAACATATTAACAGAGTAAAACACATTAAAACCAATTAAAACATAATGTATTAAGCATCTATTAAAGCCATTAAAAGGGCCACAGCATGCCAGCTAAATGTTAGAAAATTTCCTAAAAAGATACGCCTTTGCCTGATGACGAAAGAAAAATAGAGATGGCACCAGGCAAATTTCCCTAGGGAGGGAGTCCCAAAGATGGGGAGCAGCAGCAGAAAAGACCCTTCATCCAGTTGCCACCCCTCTCATCTCCCTGAGGAGTGGTTCTCATAGAAGGGCCTCCTGAGCTGATCTAAGGGAGCGGGTAGGTATATATGGGTGCAGATGGTCCTTTAGATAGCCAGGCCCCAAGCTGCTTAGGGCTTTATATGTCAATACAGGCACCTTAAATTGGGCCTGGGCCACAACTGGTAACCAGTGAGGTTCTTTCGGAACTGGTGCTATATGGGCTGCTCTAGCAGTACCGGTTACCAACCGAGCAGCACGATTCTGCACCAGTTGCAATTGCTAGACCGTCTTCAAAGGCAGCCCCACATAGAGTGCATTACAATAATATGCTCTGGAATTTACCAGTGCATGGGTAACTATCTTCAGATTCCCACTGTAAAACTTTTTGCAACTTGATTAATCAAGGATATAGGTCTTTAAGCTCCAGGTTCTGTCAAATTTTTATTGGATTTTGGAATAAAAACTATTGAAGGGTATTTCCAAGGGGCATGCATCTCACCTCCTTCCAATATACTATTGAATAAAGATATTAAATTTGGAATCAATGTCTTCTTAAAAGTTTTAGAATACTCTGGGTATTGTGGGAAAGGAAAACACCCTAGTGGATCTTTTGACTCACACTTCTTATGAGTGGAAAGTCAATCCAAAAGTGAGGCTTTCCATATTCTATCAATGGGAAATGCCTTCCGTGAACCTTTATGTAACTCAGTGGAATAAGGCTTGCTGATACTACTGCAGCATAGTGGGGGTGGGTCAGTGACTTCCCCTTTGAGTTGGATGCACAGCCTCTTCTACCTGTTTGCACTGCTTCTTATGAGTACTGGCAAAAATCAGTTAGGAAAAGCTAACTGTGGTCCCTCAACAAACTTGGCTTGCTCAAGTCATTTTTTGGGCTTGATGCAGCTACATTTGTCTGCTTACTCAGAATTGTGGGAGCTTTGCTGTCCAACCCTGCATGCTCTCAGACTGAAGACTTGGAGATTCTTCTGAACTCTGCTTTGACCAACTTATTGTAGAACATACAGGCTATTAATAGATACAGCATGCAAACTGGCTGTTATGACTTCATGTACTTTAAATTGGAAGAGGTTTTTTTATTTTTGCAGCTGTGCATGAACTTGACATGTTTTGCTATTGACTTGTTTGACTGCTACTGACTTGTTTCCCCAAATCTTCCAGTATCTGTTCTCTCTCTCAAGGAGGTTTTACACATCTCTGTAGCAGGTATTGCTGCTAATAGGAGAAGTATAGGAGGAATCTCAGTCTACCCTGACCCATTGATGAAGCAATTCCTTAAAGGAGTTATGAATTTAGTACTCCCTGTGAAACCATTCGTAACATAGTGGAGTCTCTCAGGTGTGCTCAGGTACCATAGTGCTTGATGGTAAAACTGTTCAGCCCTTGACAATTTTTGATCTTTGCCTCCTTACTTAAAAACTGGCATTTCTTATAGCAAAAACATTTGTCTTCAAGGAGCTCCTTCCACGGGAAGTAAGGCAGGTGGCTACCAGGTAGATAGCAGTTATGGCACTCTGGTTTTGGAATGACCTTTCCAAAGAAGTGCACCTGGTGCCTACTTTGTATTATTTTTGCTGCCAGATGAAGACCTCCTTATTTTCCAGTATTTGAATAATCTAACATTTTAACTTTGGTTTTCATGTATCCATTTTATTCTGTACTGCTGCTATGTTTCTGTGCTGAATCAGGCAATTGCTATTATGGTTTTATTCTTGTAAATCAATGTGTGTTTGTGTCTTTTAAATGTTAGTTTAATTTAACTTTTGTTAACTGCCCAGAGAGCCTTGGCTATTGGGCATTATAAAAATGAAATAAATACTCAGGTCAGTGATTCAGTGAACTTGGTACTTTGATGCCCCTTAGATAGTCTTTCATTTGGGATAAGGTCTTCACCCTGTTACTGCCTTCCTTCTAAGAATGGTTTCAACCAAGGTATTGTGTTGCCAACTTTTTTCCATCTCCAGGATTGCCTTTGAAATCAGTGTTCCAGATGTTTGACATTTGGAGGTCATCGACATTCTACAAATCATGGACTGAACTGTTCCAACAATCACCAAGGCTCTTTATTTGTTATGGGTAAACCAAAAAGGGCTTACCTGTCCCTGTTATGAGTTTGTCTTCTGGGTGGTCAGAACTGTACAATTAGCTTACCTGTTGGCTGGGCTCAAGATCAACTCTCCACTGCATGCCCATTCATTTAGAACAGTGGCAACTTCTGCAGCTATTATTTGAGGCATCCTATTACCAGCAGTGTGTTTGACACCATCTTTCTTTGTTCAGCACTACAAAATGGCTATTCAGTCAAGGTCTGACTGCTTTTGGGGAAGGGCAATACTATCTTCCATTTTGCTAAAGTCATATTAATACCAATCCTCCTTGAGGCAAGTCAGATTGCTCTTCTGGCATAGGTGAGTTCTTCAAGTGGTTGTCCTGTAGTGGTCATCTGTGCATTCATGCCACCAGCCCTGCTCTGGTGCTGTTCTTAACGTATTCTGTATTGGCTCTGATGCAACACTGGCATTTACATAGAATTCCGAACTGCAGAGGATACCATTCCATTCCCTTATTATCAAGGCTCTGTACAGAGGTCTGAGAGAATAAGCAGGAACATGCTACAGATATGCATGCTAGGGTGCTGGGAGAGGTTTTCTGTCAAAACTTCCTCAACTGTAGAAGGTTCCCAAAATGAAGTTCAGTATAGGCACAGTTCTCATAGGTTCTTGCATCCGCCTTCTATACTGGGACTGTTTTAGACCTTTAGCCATAGAACATGTAAAGGAGTGACTGCATGGGAGAATATGACTTTGTGTGGCTTATATCTTTTCTTGTTCTCCAGGATAGAAATCCCATTCAAATTCCATATGCTGCATTCAGGTCTAGTCCATGGGTTGGCTTTCTGGTTTGATGTAGCCTTCATTGGTTCAATGTAAGTGGTGGCAAAAGTGTTCTTTCCTCCCATCAGAACATGGATTTTGTAAAACATATAACTATTTATCACTCCTATTCTATACTGTGGTAAACTGGCAAGTTCAAGTCAAGTTTTATTTTTACTTGTTTCTTGTGAATATTTTTTCCCATATGCAGAGGTAGTAGAGCTTAGAAAATACTCTGATAAGAAATGGAATTTTACCATTCTTCCCTAAACCCAAATAATTCTTGGGTGAAGGATACATCTTTTGATGGAAAAATCTAAGTGCCAGGCCTCCGTTTTTGTTTCAAGACCAAGTTAATGTGCTGGTGGGCTTTAAAATTCTGCATTGTTAATTCTGAATATTTTGGGAATGCTGCCTTCTATTTGAGATTTTGAGCAACCTTTACAATTGCCCAATAGTTCTGAAAATGTTTTCACTTATCTTACCCTTGCCAGGCAGACTAAGATGGCCTCTATTTTGCACGTCATTTTCTATTGTTTCAATTGTTTGTTTTTAGCTCTCTTAACTTAAACTTCTATTTGTGTCTCATGACTTTGTTTAAATTTTGTAATGTATGTTCTTTGTCGTGGCCTTTGTGCATCACACATATGGCTGTTGCGCCTGCGCAGTGCCTTTGGCCGGAAGATTGCAAACTAATGGTTTTTGGTGGGAAAGCTCTGCTCCCCCTCCCCCTCCCCCATAGCCTATAAAGAGCGGATCATCCGCCATTTTGTTCAGTCTTTGCGACCGCCATTCGCTGTGCCTTGTGCCGCTTTCACTCTCGCTCTGACCATTGCTCGTCTAGCTTGTTGTTCTTCTCGATTGTTCTCTCCCAGTTGTTATAGCCCCGGTATTTCTTCTAGTTCTAGTTCTTGTAGTTTTCTATCGTTCTACCTTCTCTTTGTTCTTCTATCAAAAATATATATATATACTTACCCTCTGTACTATCGCCTTTTTTCTCTTTCTTGTGATGGCACAGCGAGCGGCTTTCCGCAAATGCGCGGAGTGCGGGTCTAAAATGTCTCTGACCAACCCGCATGACCTATGCCTCCTCTGCTTGCAGGAGGGGCATAGAACTGATAAATGCTCTCACTGCCTGGCCTTCTCTAAGCAGGCCAGGAAAAACCGTGAGAGTTGCCTGCGGAGGTTCTTGTGGGACCGGGCTCTCATGCAGTCCGACCCGCTCATTGCTGCTCCGAAGTCTGGCTGTGCTTCAGTGGCTCCATCTTCACGCCCTTCGGACGAAGGTGCGTCTGCCATGGTGGTTCCACCTGCTTCTCCCAAGAAAAAGCATGAGAAGCGCAAGCATGCTGAACCCAACAAATTGGCAGGCCATAAGAAGGCCAGGAAGGAGAAGGCTCCTAAACCTCCAAAAAAATTGAAGGATCCGGAGCATCCTCAACACTGAGACTCGGATTCGACGGCCCCCTCGGTACCAGCGGCACTTACCATACCGACTCCACCCAACCCAGTGCTTCAGGCGGCTGTGAGGGTTACCCCTCAAGGGTCCTCTCGCCCTGTGGCTGACCTTCCTGCTGGGCCACTGCCAACTCTACAACGAGGCTCAATTTCTGATGGGGAAATTCAGGATTCCCCCCCTAGGGCTAGGTCGCCCACACCCATGCCCACAGCCACTCTGGAGGCAGATGTAGAGATGTCCCCGTCTAGGAGCCGGAGGAGTCTCTCAATGGAGCAGCGCTCTGAGGGATGGCATTGCTCATACTATCAGACCTGGGGCGATCCGCTCTCCGTCGGATACTATCCCGCTCCTAGGGGTTGGTCTTCGCCACTTTCCCGCGACCGACCGCAGTTCTCAGGCCCGAGGCGCGCATCCCCGATACCTCCTCAGGATGGAAGTAGCCGGTCCTTCTCTCCAGCGGAGTCCTCATCATCGCCCCCCCCCCCTTATTATGGTGCTGACTCCAACGATTCGGAGGTTGATTCAACCTCCCGACGTCACTGTGACCTCCCAGGGCCCTGCGTCACCGGATGAATCGCATGTCTCCTTCGCAGAGCTGATGTCCCGGCTTGTCCAGTCCCTCGACATCGATGCTGTCCAGCGTCCGGGACCTACTACGGACAAGTTTTATGACGTCGTCCGTGGGGAACAGTCCACATTGATCGTCCTGCCATTGATCACCACCTTACAACAGGCGATGACGCAGCCCTGGGACTTGCCCTCTCACCTTCAACCCACTTCTCGGAGGTACAAATCCATGTACCGGGTTTGAGAGGAGGACATTCCCTTCCTCCTCCGCCACCCCAAGCCGAACTCGGTCGTGGTGGAGCCCTCCCAGGGCAGAGAGGCAAGAGATCACACTGCGCCAAGGGATAAGGAGGGACGAAAGATCGACTCCCTGGCCAGGCGAGTCTACACTGCCTCAGGCCTGGGGCCGCGTATCTCCAACTACGAGTCGACGTTGGCGAGGTATCAATACTTCATAATGCAATGCCTCCACAACGTCACCTCGACCCTCCCGGACCACCAGGGCAACCTGGCCAAGGTCCTCATCAAGGAGGCAATGCAGGTTGCTGCAGCAGTTGTCCACAGCCAGGCACCATGTGGACACAGACTCGAGGGTCTTGGTCAGTGCCGTTTCACTCTGGAGACACGCCTGGCTAAGAAATTGTAACTTCCCGGAGGAGACTAAACGTCGGATTGAGGAAATGCCCTTCGACAGGTCCGGGCTTTTCCACTCGCGCACCGACCACAAGTTAAAGAAACTACATGAATCCCGCATGACGGCACACAGGATGGAGCTACAGACCCAGACCAGGCATAAGTGGTCATGGACTCGTCCATCTTATAGGCGGTCCTACCAGCCTAGACAGCAGCCCCAGCACCGGCAGCAGCAACAGCAGCACCACCGTCCACAGCCTCAGCAACACTCAGCAGAGCCGTCGCCGTCGCCGTTTCGACGATGGGAGACAGCATCGACGGGACTGGCGAACCATTCCTCTGATCCCTTTCATACCCACCCCCCTCTCATCTGGGGACCGGCTGCGAAGCCGACTCCCCATTTGGGAGTCATTCACATCTGATCGGTGGGTATTGTCCATTATATAGCACGGCTATCGGATAGAATTCAACATTGTTCCTCCATCGAGTCCAATCCGGTTTACATCATGCTCGCCGGTACTGCTCGATGAACTGCAACAACTTCTTCGTAAAGGAGCAATTCGTCAAGTAACCCCACCTGATGGAGTCCACAGATTCTACTCCAGATATTTTACGGTCCCAAAGCGGGATGGTGGTCGACATCCGAATTTGGACTTACGTAATCTGAATCAATTTATCGTGACAAAAAAGTTTCGAATGGCCACCCTTCAAAATATTTTGCCACTGCTAAGGAAAGAGGATTGGTTCGCCTCATTGTACTTGAAGGATGCCTATTTCCACATTTCGATTCACCCGAGTTATAGGCATTTCCTTCGTTTTGCTGTTGTACCCCATTTCTACGAATTTACAGTTTTACCTTTTGGACTGGCTACTGCTCCAAGAGTGTTCACCTAATGTATGGCCCCTGTCTGCGCTTTCCTATGCCTCCAAGGCATACAAATTTACCCGTATCTTGATGATTGGCTGCTAGTTTTCCAATCTAGAGAAGGACTCCTCGCATCCATCTGTACAACCTGTGCCTTGTTAGATGATCTGGGCCTACGCATTAATACCGAGAAATCTTCTCTTCTTCCGGCGCAGACGCTTACCTTAATTGCAGCCCGCCTGGATTCGATGTTGGGAAAAGCCTTCCTTCCTCGGGACAGACAACAGACTATTGCTTGCCACATCCATCGAATGCGACAAGACAGGACGGTCCTGGCAAAGTCCATTCAGAGGATCCTGGGACATATGGCTTCCTTGGTTGCTGTGGTGCCACACACCAGACTTCGACTCCGTCCGTTACAACTCCTCTTCAACAAGATGTTCCACCCACAGAGAGACCCACCCTCGAAATTGATTCGAATCCCTTCCTCAGTGCTCCATTCTCTACTCTGGTGGTCAGTCCCAGTCAATCTGACTGTTGGGGTTCCCTTCAGGCCCTGATGTCCTTTGATAACCCTCAATACCAATGCATCTCTTCTGGGATGGGGAGCAGTATGCTCTGGCCTATACACCCAAGGCACATGGAATCGTTGAGAATCCACGAATCATACCAACTTCCTGGAGCTGCTGGCAGTATTCAAGGCCCTATGTTCTTTCGAGGATGTTCTCCAACATCGGGTCGTTCAGATAACTTTGGACAACACAGCCACCGTCTTCTATCTGAACAAACAAGGTGGAACAAAGTCCCCGACTTTGGCCAGACTTTCAATGAAAATTTGGGACTGGTGCATTCCAAGAGACATTACGCTGATGGCAGTCCATCTGGCTGGTACGGACAATGTGCAAGAGGACCTCCTCAGCAGGCACATGTTCATCTCTCACGAATGGGAACTAGATCCTCAGACACGCAACCATCTCTTTCATCGCTGGGGGTTTCCCGACGTGGACTTGTTCGCTACCCAACAGAACAAGGTGTGCAATGCTTACTGTTCGAGAGCGGGAATTGGGGATGGATTGCTAGGGGATGCCGTCATGATTCCCTGGAACAACCTGAACTTTTACACCTTCCCTCCAATCCCTCTTATGATGAGAATGATAGCGAAGATAGTATACGATCGGGCCACAGGGATACTAATTACTCCTTGGTGGCCACGCCAAGCTTGGTTTGCGACACTGCTCGACATCTCTCACGGGGAATGCCTCCATCTACCACTGCTTCTGTACCTCATAACCCAATAACCCTACCATTGCGCCATCAGTATCGACGACAACTTCAAGTGGTTCGAATCCTGCCATTGAATCCAGTGGGTTTGGCATTTCCTCTTCATTTCTTCCTTCTGTACCATCGGATTCAAGGATTGATCCGTCGAATCCGACAGCCTTTCATCCAAATATCCAACACATCCTTGATTCTGCTTTGAAGCCGTCCACACGGAAGTCCTACGTAGCTAAATGGAGACGATTTTCTACCTTTGCCGAGTCTCGTTCGTTCTCCCCATTTACATCATCGATACATCAGATCCTTCAGTTCCTATTAGAACTACACCATTCCGGATTGAAACTGTCTTCAGTTAAAGTGTATGCAGCAGCAATAGCCTACCATCGTGGCTTGGTTGATGGAGCAACCATCTTCTCTCAACCTACTGTTAAGAGGTTTCTTAAAGGACTTCATAATCTTAATCCATCGATCAGGCCAGTAATGCCTACATGGAGTCTCTCTGTTGTTCTGCAAGTGCTTACGAGAGCTCCTTTCGAACCATTGGCAACAGTCGATTTACGTCTGGTTTCATGGAAGACAGCATTTCTTGTTGCGGTTACTTCAGCCCGAAGGGCCAGTGAGCTCTGTGCTCTCTGCATAGACCCTCCTTACCTGAATTTTCACAGAGAAAAGGTTGTCTTGCGCCTCGATCCATCTTTTCTTCCTAGGTGGCCACATCTTTTCATATGGGACAGGATATTATCTTACCTGCCTTTTTCCCGTCACCATCGACTCTGTTAGAAAGATCGTTGCACTCACTTGACATTTGGTGCTGCTTAGCCTTTTGCAGATCGAGGACTGAATCTATTCGACACTCAAATAGACTATTCGTTAAATATTCCACCAGAGATCAAGGCGCTTCAGTCACTCCGCAGAGACTTTCCAATTGGATAGTCCATACTATTACTTTATCCTATCAACTGGCTAAGATTGAATTACCCACAGCTCCTCAAAGCCATTCGACTAGGGCTGTTGCTACCTCATCTGCCTTCGCATCGGGGGTCCCGATTGATGATGTATGCCGAGCTGCTACTTGGGCGAACCCTTGCACTTTCGCCAGACATTATCGTCTAGATGTTCAGACTCAGCAAGATTGCTCCTTTGGCAGAGCCGTTCTTTCATCTATTCTTCATTGAGGACACCTCCCCTCCTCCTTTTATGGTAAGCTTGTTCATCTACCCATATGTGTGATGCACAGAGGCCACGACGAAGAAAAGCAGGTTGCTTACCTGTAACTGATGTTCTTCGAATGGCCATCTGTTCAGTCACATAAGCCACCTGCTGGCCCTGCTCGGTGTCGGTGAGTGGACATACTCGTCGGTACCGAAGGTTCCCTTTTTTTCATGGTACCGATCTTTTTCCTATCTAGCAGTGACAATTTTTTCCACATGGGAGCGTACATTCGGTCGTCAAAGACTGAACCAAATGGCGGACGCTCCGCTCTTTATAGGCTATGGGGGAGGGGGAGTGGAGCTTTCCCGCCAAAAACCGTTAGCTTGCAATCTTCCGGCCAAAGGCACTGCACAGGCACAGCACCCATATGTGTGACTGCACAGATGGCCACTCGAAGAACATCAGTTACAGGTAAGCAACCTGCTTTTTCTTTAAGAATGGTTGTTATGAGCAACTGTTATGCAAAATTAGCTGTATTGATTAGAAGGAAAGGGAACTTTCAGTTTTGAAATACTTCCTGTTATGGAAGCTTACTCAAATCAAGATAGCCTCAAAAAGTGTGCCTTTAATCCTAGCCTCACCAATTAAGGCTGGCTTCACAAACTGATCTACTAAAGTTTTAGCTGGTTGATTAAGCTGGGTTATCACTTTAAAGTGATTAGAAATGGCCTCCTTGACTCCCATTTTCCTGGAAGAAAAGCGGGGTGTACTGGAAGCAAGCCCAAAAAGAAGACTTTACTGCACTTCCAGACTTTGTGTATAATCACTGCATTAAAGTGTCTCAGTGATCAGGTTCTCACACCATGTTGTGATATGTGTGCTGGTCACCATTTTGAATATGCAAGTCATGGCAGAAGTGTATCACAATTTGATGTGTTGTGTGAACCTGGGCATTGTTGGTTACTTGAGGGTTAAACCAAACCCACAAATAACCCTAGAATAACCAAGTGGCCCAGTGAATTGCATCACTGTATTGGCTTAAAGAGAAAAGCAGACATTTATAGCTCTATAGAGTTAAAGCAGACAAGTCAGACCTAATTCCTGCCAGAATCCAACTGAGTGGTAAGGCTGACAGTTGGCAGCAGAAACACATGAGTGGGTGGGCTATGGATTTGCGAAGCCACATTTTTTTGTTGTTTCTGAACATTACCTTATTGATTCTCTTCCTCTGTTAGAATGACTGTTTGGCTTTCGACTGCTCCCACAGAACCTCTTACCCACTGGTACCAAGTTAGGTGTCTCTTTCAGTCTCCACTTTTTGCTAAGGCTGGTGACACCCTCTCAGGGACATGCCTGCTCATTGCCAACAAGAGGTAAGATAGGAGGGATTATCTCACTGAAATGAAAAGAACATTCCTCAAAGCAGCCAAATTCTGTTTGATCCAGGGTGGTCTAGTGGATAGAGTGCTAGGTTAGACCAGAGAAAGATGAAATATATTTTCTAGGTACTTCTGACTTAGTCTAGTTGGTCATTCCTGAAGTGGGAATATTAGTTACCTACCCAGCAAGATACAGCAAGATCATTTGAATCTCAATCACAGAAAATGTTCCAATGTTTTATCTGTCATAAAACAGATAAATGCCCTAATCAGACTGTTGGTCATCTTACAATCTCTCTACCTTTCAGGCAGAGTTATGACATCAGTATTGTTGCTCAAGTGGATCAGACAGGCTCCAAGTCCAGCAACTTGCTCGATCTGAAAAACCCGTTTTTCAGGTATGTCAGACAAGGGCTTTTTTCCATGTCTAAAATCAGAGCGTTTGAGTGCAGTGTATATGAGGAGAAGCCATTGTAATTCACTGTCAAACAGCAAAATCTAATTATACGTAGTTTCAATTCATATATTTGAACTTGGTAAAGGTGTAATATTTCAAGGAATTGCCAGACCCTGAGGGTTCCTGAGGTGCACAGCAAAGAAAAACAATCTTTTGCTGTTCTCTATACAGAAACAAGGTTGGGAGATGTTTCTGTTCCCTGGAGTCTTCCTTTTTGGTGCTAAACAAGCATTATACTCCCAAATTCTTATACCATATATCTTTTTTACCAGATTTCTTCTAAGTAATGAATGTGAACATCAGCGGTTTTTTAAAAACCCAGTTGACAGTTTGAAGAAAGCTCCTTGTGTCTAATTTAGGTTTCATAAGATAGTATTATTATTAATCTCATTTCTGTACCACCCATAGCTGAAGTGCTCCTGGCAGTTTACAAAAAATATAAAAACAGTGAAGAGTTGGAATGGGTCAGTTAGGCCATCAGGCCCAACCCCCTGCTCAATGCAGGACTCCAAGTTAAAACATACCTTTCAGATGGCCATCCATCTGCATCTTGAATGCCTCCAGTGAGGGAAAGCTCATGGCCTCCTTAGGCCTTTGGTTCCACTGCTATACAGCTCTAACAGTTAGGAAGTTTTTCCTGGAATCTGGCTTCCTGCAACTTGAGCCCATTGTTCTATATTCTGCACTCTGAGATGATTGAGAAGAGATCCTAGCCATCCTTCATGTGACAGCCTTTCAAATATTTGAAAAGTGCTTTCATATCTCTCCTCATTCTTCAAGCTAAGCATGCCCAGTTCTTTCCATTTGTCCTCACAGGGCAGCTGTGCCTACGTCCTGTTCTTGCATATTTGAGACATGGTGGGATTTTGTAATGATAAGCACATTGAAAAGGGATTACTTTAGCTGTAAAACCCAAAAGCTTCACAAGAGGAAAAAAAGATGGGATGTTACATTACTGTAATGCAATAATTAGATTAATACAATATGTAAGACATTGTGTAATAATGTAATCTTTTCCAGCATCTTCACAATCATTCTCTTTTTGGGGATTTTGTAGTATCAGTCCTGCATGGTGCTGTATTAATGGAATCCCAATTCATTTCCTTCTGCTGCTGCTTTTCCTCGACAGAGATGGAAATGCCCAATTACAGGCAAAAAGCAGCATGGAGATGTCTTACCTGAATGTCCCATGGAAAAGAGAAGCAAGTCTTATTAGGCAGGGTTTAATGAGGACATTAGATGAAGGTGGAATGGTTGTTGCAGACTGCCCAACCCTGGTTGAATCACTATGATTTCATGATTTCTGCTGGGCGGGGTTGTGAATGAACTTTGATCAAGGGGAGGGCTGTACAAGGAGCTAGAAATGAGGGTGGCAGAAAAAGATACCTTTCCATCAGTTTTGATTGAGGTTGCTATTTTTCATCCTCTTTCATTGTCTCTGTGCATCATATACATGGGGCTCTGTACCTGCATGGAGCCTGTTGTCAGGAATATTTACTTGCTAAAGGCATTTTCGTAATAACCCTTCCCCCACCCCAACTTCCAGTACAAAAGGAGAGGAGTCCCCACCTGCTCCCTCAGTAGTTCTATTACCGTCTTCATCAGTGCCTCAGAAAGTTCATTGCTGATCTGTCATTGTCAACTTTAAGTGTTCTTCGTTGTGATCTCTGTGCATCACACAAATGGGTGCTGCGCCTGTATTTGGGAAAATTCTCTCAGGTAGTAACATTTTTGGCAGGAACTCTGCTCCCCCACCCCTTTGTATAAATGGGCAGAGTCCCCACTCTCTTGCCAGTCTGCGTTCGATCGCTGTTTGCTGTGCCTCAGGTTTCTCTTGTTGTCTCTTTCACTTTCATTACCCTTCTAGCTTTAGCCTTAGCTTCAAGCTTTACATTTTTGATACCCTTTTCATATTTTCTGTTTCCAATACCTTTTATCCCTTTCCTCCCTTAATCCTTCCCCATTCTCCCTACAATATCCTTCCTATCGTATTTTCTTCTCTCTCTCTTACTCAGTGATGGCGCAGCAGGCCAGTTTTTGAGAGTGTGCTCAGTGTGGGGCAAAAATGCCTTCCACGGATACCCATTTGTTATGTCTGTTCTGCCTGGGCAAAGGCCATATGGTGGACAAGTGCTCCCATTGCCAGGCTTTTACCAAGCAGGCAAGAAAAAATTGGGAGAGCGAAATCAGCCAGTCTCTCTACTGTCCAAGAAGATGCCTCAACCCAGGCTTCCAAACCGACCCAAGGAAGCTCCAAAAACCTCAGGTTCAATGATCCCTTCTGCTACTTTGGAGGCTCCAAAAAAACAGAAGAAGAAAAGGAAGCATTTCGAGTCCAAAGAGATTCATAAGGAAAGTGCTCTGACAAGGATAAATGAGAGAAGAAGAAAAAGCGACAATCCCATTTTGAACACTGATTGTCAGACTTGCTTCGGCTCCCAGAGGTATCAGTACAGAGAGCTGCATCTGTACCAAGAGAGAGCCCTGAACATCAATCTTTGGTCCTCTTGTCTGTCAAGCAATCCCCTCGGGTCCAATTGAGCCCAAGGTCTCCACCGCCCATCAAGATCCCTCATGTACAGCCCATGCTCCCAACTTCAATCTCTGAAGGAGAGATATGGGATTCACCCATTCCGTCTCGAGCACCCTCTGAATCATTGGTACAGACCCCATCAGATTCAGCTACAGGACCCCCATTTCAATGTCCACCGACTCTGTACCCATTTGGACTCCTGTCAGGACTCTCTTGCTTCAACCAGGCACTTTGTACGCACCTTCCAACCTGAATTTCCTAGGCCAGATCCCCATCCCTACTGGATGATGCTTCCCCCCTACCCTACTATGCTTCAGGGTATGGTTAGGACTATATGTCTCGACCCCAATATCCGCCCATCCCTAGACACAGAGGAAGGAACCAGATGATGTTCCATCCGCATCTAGAGTCCCTGAAACCAACCTTCCTTCAGAACATGGCTTGCCAGTATGCTCCTCATCCTCTAATGTGCTGTATGACTCTGACTCAGATTCTGCCATCGATACCGAGAAGGCTGCTTTCACATTGCCAGATCCCAATGCTAACCAAGGTTATATCCAAACTGAAACACAATGAGGCCATGGTGGCCTCGTCAGGCTTGGTTCAACACACTTTTACACCTGTTACACGGGACATTTTAGCACCTTTCCAAAATATCGGATCTAATTTTGAGGGAACAGGGCAAAACCCTTCAAACATTAACCTGACAGCATGGTTGATCCAGTAGAACCCATGGACTGCACATTACTCGTAGCTCCCAAGATTAAGGCCATTCTTCAGCTGGCCCTTTGTCCAAATACCAGGCGATCATCTGCTTCCAAATGGAAACGATTCAAGATCTTCAGTACAAAGCATAACTTCACAGCTGCACATGCAACAGTTCAAAACATTCTTCAATTCCTCCTGTCCTTACAACACTTGGGATTGAAACCAGCATTAATCAAAGTATACATGGTACATCTTACTATAGAGGACAGATTGAAAGATCTTCCATCTTCTCGCACCAACTGATGTGTTGATTCCTATGAGGCCTACAAAACTTAAACCTGACAATTCGACCCTTGGTCCCGACATGGGGTTTATCAGTGGTTCTTCAGGCATTGACCAAAGCACCATTCGAACTCCTTCCAGTGACAGACTTGAGACTGCTATCATGGAAAATGGCCTTCCTGGTGGCTATCACTTCAGCCCGGAGGTCAAGCAAGCTAGGCACATTCTGAGTAGATCCACCCTACTTGAGTTTTCATAAAGAAAAAGTGGTCTTATGGATGGACCCAACCTTCTTACCCAAAGTAGCCTCTTCCTTTCATTTAAACCAGGACATTGTTCTACCAGCTTATTTTCCTGCTTCTTCCACCCCACTTGAAAGATCACTACACACATTAGATGTCAGAAGGGCAGTTGCCTTGTATAGGTCTTGGATGGAGCAATTCAGAAAAACTAAACGTCTCTTTGTCAAATATTTCAGTCATGACAAGGGAACACCCATCAGGTCACAACACCTAGCTAAATGGATTGTTGAAACAATTAAACTCGCTTACCAGCTCACACATCTGGAACTGTCAGTTATCCCAAAAGGACATTCTACTATGGCTGTTGCTACCTCAACAGCTCTTCATATGGGCATTGCCATACAGGACCTATGCAAGGTGGTGACATGGGCAACTCCATGTACATTCATACAACACTACCGATTGGACACTAGGGCCAGAAGGGACTGCTTATTTGGATGTGCTGTCCTCTCTGCCATTCTGTAATGACGATATCTTCCCACCTCCTTGGCATGGGAAGTTTGCTATTCACTCATATGTGTGATGCACAGAGATCATGATGAAGAAAGGCAGGTTGCTTACCTGTAACTGTAGTTCTTCGAGTGGTCATCTGTGCATTCACACAACCCACCCACTAGCCCTACTTAGGTGTTGGTGACTGGGTTCAGATGATATAATGTAATTTATCTGATGTTGTAGTTTCAGTTGGGAGTAAACAGGTGATCTCCAGCTGGATTGGCAAGAGGAAGGGGGCTGCATCCATTTATACAAGGGGGTGGGGGAGCAGTGTTTCTGCAAAAAAATGTTCCTAGCTGAGAGAATCTTCCCGAATACAGGCACTGCGTAGGTGCACCACCCACATGTGTGAATGCACAGGTGACCACTCAAAGAATGACAGTTTGACAGTTACAGGTAAGCAACCTGCTTTCTCCATCGTTTTCTCATTGCTATAGAAACCCTGTCTTTCTTGCTTATATCTTAAAAACTTCAACTATTTATATCATTCTCAACCATATCCATTTGTTCCCTATTTTCCACAAAAAAGTCTAAAAAATCCCACCTCTCTTGTCTTTCCCTTTCTATTCCAACCCTGCTAGCTTTATATTTCTTTGCTTTTCCCTGTGTTCCTTTTCCAAATTACTGATGCATAATTACTGATGTTACATAGACAAAAGGGTATACCAGGAGGAGAAGGCCTGTTGCAGAAAGATTCTTCCCAAGGCTAAGGCTGATTACGAGCTGAGACTTGCCAAGAATATCAAGAGCAACAAAAAGGGCTTCTGTCAGCGTGTAAATAGGAAGAGGAAGGGGAGACAAGTGGTGGGACCACTAAATAAGGAGGAAGGAGATCCAGTGACTGATATGAGGGAACAGGCACAGATGCTAAATGATTATTTTGCCTCTGTGTTCTCCCCAAAGCAGGATGGGGGAGATCCGCATGGGAGATTAGATAAGGCTGGGGACTTAGGGGCATAGATTAGAGTCACCACCCTTGAAGTCGAGGGGCTCCTCAGGGCATTGGACATTGCAAAGGCGCCAGGCCCTGACAGGTTACACCTGAGAGTATTTAGGGAGTTGGCAGCGGTTCTCTCACGCCTGCTGGCCTCCATTTTTGAGACCTCGTGGAGAACGGGTGACGTTCCAGAGGACTGGAGTGGCATCAGTGGTCCCAATTTCCAAAAAGGGTAGTAGAAGGGACATGGGGAATTATAGACTTGTTAGCCTTACGTCCATTGTAGGAAAAACAACGGAAAGGCTCATAATAGAGAGAGATCTAGTGATGCTAGATAGGGAAGGGAGGCTGACAGCCACACAACATGGCTTCCATAAAAACAGGTCCTGCCAGACAAACCTTGTGGAATTCTATGACAAGGTTTTGCGATGGCTAGATGGAGGGGATGCAGTGGATGTGGTATACCTGGATTTCAGCAAGGCCTTTAACAAAGTGCCCCATGATATCCTGGTGGAGAAACTGAGGAGTTTTGGGATATACCAAAGCACTGCTCGGTGGATTAGGGCATGGTTGACTGACCAAAAGCAGAAGGTAACCATTAGTGGGGAATCATTGGGATGGCGGCCAGTGACAAGCGGGGTCCCCCAGGGCTCTGTCCAGGGGCCGATCCTGTTTAATCTTTTCATCAGTGACATGGAAGAAGGGGTGAACAATCTGCTGATCAGATTCGCAGATGACACTAAAACTGGAGCAGTGGCCACAACTGAGGAGCAGGTACTCCAGATCCAAAAGGATCTGGACAGACTGGAAGTGGGCAGGAGACAACAGGATGGCGTTCAATGTGGATAAGTGCAAGGTCTTGCACTTGGGGCATAGGAATAGGTGTCATAAGTACAGTTTAGGTGACAAGTGGCTGGAGAGCAGCACTTGTGAAAGGGACTGCAAGCTAAACATGAGTCAGCAGTGTGATGTGGTGGTCAAGAGGGTGAACACCGCCCTTGGTTGCATGGCCAGAAGTGTGGCTTCTAGATCAAGAGAGGTATTACTACCACTCTATATGACTCTGGTGCGCCTGCAACTGGAGTATTGTGCTCAGTTTTGGGCCCCTCATTACAGAAAGGATATAGCCAGGTTAGAGTGAGTGCAGCATAGGGCCACAAGGTTGGTGGCCAGTTTGCAGGGGATGGGGTATGAGGCGAGGCTGAGGGAACTGGGTCTCTTCAGCCTGGAGAAGAGGAGACTCAGAGGGGATATGTTGGCAACATACAGGTATGTGAGGGGGTGTCACATGAAGATGGGTAGAGACCTGTTCTCCCCTGCAGAAGAAGGCAGGACACACTCCAATGGAGCAAAGCTCAGGGAGCCAAAGTTCCATTTGGATGCCAGGAAGCACTTCCTGACAGTTAGGACCCCAAGGGTGTAGAA
>NW_025335275.1:687056-736924 GCF_004798865.1 Varanus komodoensis
TCCCCTGCAAACTGGCCACCAACCTTGTGGCCAGTTTGCAGGGGATGGGGTATGAGGCGAGGCTGAGGGAACTGGGTCTCTTCAGCCTGGAGAAGAGGAGACTCAGAGGGGATATGTTGGCAACATACAGGTATGTGAGGGGGTGTCACATGAAGATGGGTAGAGACCTGTTCTCCCCTGCAGAAGAAGGCAGGACACACTCCAATGGAGCAAAGCTCAGGGAGCCAAAGTTCCATTTGGATGCCAGGAAGCACTTCCTGACAGTTAGGACCCCAAGGGTGTGGAATGGGCTTCCATGGGAGGGGGTTGAGGCCCCATCAGTGCGGGTGTTCAAGGATAGGCTGGACGTGCACATGGTGGACATGTCGTGAGCAGAGCCTGCTGGTGCCGGAGGTCAGACTAGATGGCCCGGGAGGCCCCTTCTGACTCGCTATGTTTCTATGCCATTGAAGGCAGCATTTCACATAAGTGTGAAATGCAGTACCAAACATCTGTTAACAGATAGCAATCTCTGCCTGCTCTGTCTCAGTGAGGAGCACCATGTCAACCAGTACCCTCACTGTATGGCTTTTACCAAACAAGCCAGGAAGCACTGCATAGACCACCTTCACATGGAAATCTGGAGCAAAGTGATTCAGGTAGTCGGTGTCCTCAAACTGCTGAAGCCTACTTGCCCTGCTTTAACTGAAGTTCCTTGCTCGCCTCAGCCTGCACCATCCTCAACAAATGCCCAGGCCTCAAGCCAGTTCCAGAGAGGTTCATGAATTTTGAGAAAGCCAAGAAACTGGCTACAAGGGTCAGGAGCCAAAATGGCAGCCCCCTCTGGTGCTAAATATAAAAAGCACCTTACGGGGCAACACTTGGGTCCTGACAAGGATGAGTCATGGACTGAACCTGCTTCACTAGTACCATTGGGACTGATACCAAAGCCAGTTTTGGTCTCTGTCTTGGAAAAAAATCTGGAACTCCACCTCCCCCATGAGCTCTGTCTTAGCTACCAGCTCTCCTCCTCACCAACCACTCCCTAATTCTCCCATGTAGCAACTCACCATCGAAGGATCCAAATGCCCAAGATAGCATTTCCAATCTCCACTCTCAGATTTGACTACCTACTCCATCCTTCCAGTGTGCTAGGCATCCTAGGGCCCATGGGACTACCTTCTATACCATGGCCCCTTTTGTGAGCTTTGGTGCAAGCTGACTATCCCTATCCAACTCGGGCACAATACCAATCTGATCTGTTTCACAGACTGCCAACTCCACCTCCTCACCCTCTTTATCCAGCTTCCTCGACCTTCAAACTCCATGGACTCCCCGAGTGCCTTACCTTGTTCATATCACACCATCAATTGGTCTTTTCTGCACCTGTACAATCCAGTCAGTCTTCTCTCAGGGATGGTGATGTCAAGGACTGTGCATTGGATATGGGCACAAATATGTCACCCTCTCCTTATGCAGCTGTTTTCTCCCAGGAACCACTGTCACCTTCACTTGACCTGGGTCACTTCTCCAAGCAGGTTCAGAGATTGGGAACACAGTTACAAATGGAAAGGGTGGCTGATCCTGTAATTGACACTATTCATGCCAAGGATTTGACCTTGGTGGCCAATCCCCTTTCTGTCCACTCTCCTCCAGACCATGCAGCAATCTTGGAAGGCCCTCTTGACAATTCTTGCAACATTGAGAAGACTCAACAGTATGTACAAGGTGCAGGACAAAGACATGGCCTTCCTTTTCCATCATCTCAAGCTGAAGGCCATTATTGTGGAGTCAGCTCAGGGGAAGTCATGTCAGGACCACTTAGGCCCAGTCAGCAGAGAGGGCCACAACCTGGATTCCTTGGGAAGGTGCATTTTCTCTTCTTCAGCTATGGGACTCCAGGTGGCCAATACTAGACCACCATGGCAAGGTACTAACTCTTCCTTTGCAAGAAGTTGGGTGCCCTCTGCAATCACTTGTTGGAGCAGCAAAACACCTTGCCAGGGTGATTCAGACTGAGGCAGTGAGTCTTTCAAGAATTCAGATCAACACCACTTGGCATCAAGTGGATTGTTGGGCCAAGGCCTTGACTGCTCAGAAGACATGCCTGGCTTTGTTCAGTCTTCCACAGGAGACCCACTCCCACATCAAGGACCTTCTCTTTGATGGGAGCAGTCTCTTCATCAAGAAGACCAATGAGCATATGGACAACATCCATAAGGCGAGGAAGATGGGCTTCTAGCAACCACTCCCTGTGTGATCCCATGATCGATATGGCATGCCTTCCACCTCTTTCCAAATCTGCCTGATCTGCCAAACCCAATGAAAGGATGGCGCCCTTAAATACCACAAAGCCCAGAAGCATACTGACCAGACCTGGAGACAGTGTTGACTGCACCCTGGGACAAGGCCCATTTTAACTTTTTTTTAACTTTTCAGATAATTTGTCTCTTCCTCCACGTCTGGGAATCAGTCACATTGGACAAATGGGTGCTGACCTGTGGAACCAGGGAATTGGATCGTATTGAGTACCCTTGCTGGGGTACCATTAGGATTATGTCTGCATTACCCATCCTGCTTGAGGAGATATGGTCCCTTCTCTCCAAGGAAGCCATTGAACCCATGGATGCCCCAACTTTATTATTAGATTATTTTATTTATTAGATTTGTACCCCAGCCTTTTCTTTTATAAAGAATTCAAAGAGACTTAATAATTTGCCTCTTTCTGCTCTCAATCTTATCCCCACAACAACCACCCTGTGAGGTAGGTTGGGCTGAGAGTTGTGACTGGCCCAAAGTCACCCAGTTAGCTCCATGGCCGAACAGGGACCAGAACCCAGATTGCCTGTATCCCAGATCTTAACCACTACACCACACCAGCTATCCAGTTGAATAATGGCTTTTTTCCCTAGATACTTTATGGTACCAAAGTGGGATGGAGAGCTACATCTGATTCTGAATCTCTGTGACCTGAACCTGTTCATCTCATCTAAAAGGTTTAAGATGGTGACATTGCAGATCATTTTAGCACTTCGCCAAAAATGAGACTGGTTTGCATCCATAAATCTCAAGGACACTTATTTCCATATCTCAGTAGAGCATTCCCACTGTCATTTTTTACATTTCCAGATTGGGAGAGAGTTGTACCAGTCTTTAGTTCTGCCCTTCATAAACTTTCCATGGCACAGAGGAACTTCACTAAGTGCATAATAGTCGTGTGTACTTACTTGCATCTACAGGGGATCCAGGTCTATCCATATCTAGCTGACTGGCTTCTCGTAGTGTCCACCAAGACTGATCTTGTCCACACATCCTGCCTTACACAATCTTGGAGTTTGTTTAAATGCTGAAAAATCTCTCCTTTCTCCACCCAGTTGATCCATTTCATTGGGGCACACTAGGCTCCCATCACAGCAGCAGTGTACCTCCCTGAGGCAAAATCCACAGTGACATCAAGATGTCCTCCACGTTTTGTCGATGGCAAATACCAACCATGCTTCAGATCTAGCCACTCCTTGGCCTCATGGCAGCCATTGCTACTGTAGTTCGCCTCACCAGACTTCAAATACATCCCCTGCAATCATCGTTTGACTATACGTACTATTTCATGAATGACTCACAACCACTGCATCTTCAAATTCCAAAGCCTGCACTGATGGATGTAATACAAGAACCTCCTAAAGAGAATTCTTTTCTCCAGAACTGTGACAACTGATGTCCCCTTGCTTGGTCGGGGAGCTCACTGTGGTGCACTGGCAACTCAAGGAACCTGGACCACCCCCAAAACCCTCAAGAAATGTTTGGTGGTGTTCCAAATGTCAGTTCCAAATGTGTTGGTGGTGTTCCAAATGTTCTTCACTGGCCCCCATATCCAGATCACCACAGACAATACCACAGTGGTCTTCTATATTATAAACAAGCCAGGTGGCACCTATTCTATTCCACTGACCCACTTGGCCATCTACATATGGGATTGGTGACTGCCATCCATGTTGCTGGGTCCAGGAACACATTTTTCAACACTCTGAGCAGGAGGGCTCTCAACAGTCACTAGTGGCAGCTGTACCCAATCACCCCCTAAAAGTTCTTTGACACCTGGGGGATACCATACATAGATCTGTTTGCCACTTGGGACAGTGCTGTGCACAGCAGCAGCAGCAGCAGCTTCTCTTGGGTAGAACAGGGCAGAGGCTCTCTGGGAGAAGCATTCCTGCTGAGTGGGACAGGGACCTTTTTCTATCTTCTGCTTCCTGCTGATGAAGGTGCTAGCAAAGGTTTGTTGGGATGCTACCAACTGCGTCCTTATGATGCTATGGTGGCCAAGGCCACCAGGGCTTGCTCACCTCCTGAGGATGCCAGCTCAGACCTATATCAAGCTTCCATTGCACCCAAGCCAAATCTCTCAGAGTCACGACAGTTTTCTCCAGCTGGACATCAGCACCCTTATGCCTCACAGCAGCTGAACTTCAGTTTAAACTTTTCTATAATAAAATCTTACACAGCTAAATAGAAAGCTTTTACCACTTTTGCATCCAGGGAAAATTTGGATTTCCCCCTCAGCCAGACAAGTTCTTCTATTTTTAAATACAGTTTTCCGAAGGGTACTAAAGACTATCTGCGTTTATTTTGTGGCAATCTCCTCCTTCCACAACCCTGTACATGGTTCACTGGTTTTCTCTTACCCTGCGAGGACTGGGAAACATCATCCTGCCCGTACAGTCTTTTGCACTGAACTGGAGCCTCTCTTTGGTTCTTCAGGCACTGATGAGAAAACCATTCAGACCTCTAGCAAGGGTCAGTCTTATATATCCTGTCATGGGTGGTGGCTTTCCTTGTTGTTATCACCTCTGCTCACTGGTCCAGTGATCTGTGCACTTTACAGGTGGATCCTCCATGCCTTGTCTTCCACAAAGTTAATGTGGTGCTGCGCCCCAACCCTTGCGTCCTTCCAAAGTGTCTCTCTTCATATGAGCCAGGACATTACTTTACCCACCTTTTCCCCTTCCCCATCCAATCTAATGGAATTGAAGCCATATACCCTGGAGATGCATAGAACACTGACATTCTACTGCTCCAGGACCAAATCTTTCAACCAATTACAGAGGCTTTTTATCTGCTTTGGGGGCAGTAAAAAGGACTTAAATCTCATCTGAGAGGCTTAAAACTTGGGTCAGACAAGCAATCTGTCCTATAAATACCAGCACCCACAGGGTGCATTCCACCAGGACAGTGGTGATGGCAACAGCAACTGCAACTTTGACAGCTCTCCATGCTGAGATCCCCCTACCTGACCTATGCAGTGCTGCTACCTGGTGAATTCCTTCAACCTTGATTAGGTGCTACAGGCTCAATGTCCATGCCAAATCTGACTGTGTCTTTTCGAGAACAGTCTTCTGTTCCATGGTAATAATATCTTCCCTCCATCCATATCAAGGTAAGCTTGCTAGTTGCTCATGTGTGCGATGCAGAGACCACAACGAAGAAAATCAGGTTGCTTACCTATAACTGATGCTCTTTGTGTGGTCAGTTGTGCACAACTCACCCACTGATTCCACTTGGTGTCATACTGTTATTTTTGTTACTATAGTGTTCTCTCTCAGTTTGCTTTTCCTTCTGACTAATATCTGTTGATTTTATCAGGATCAAGGTCAGTCCTGGAAGTGCTCCCTCAGTTCTGAGGCCATCCAGGTGGTCTCAAAGAAATGAGGAAGTGGACTGGAACTCCTCCCTTTTGTACTGGGATGAACAGGATGCTCCATGCAGGTGCAGACTCCATGTGTGTGAATACGCTGATGACCACTTAAAGAACGACAGTTTCAGGTAGCAACCTGACTTTTTTGTCAGGAAGGGAGAAAATGAGAGAGGATGGAGACAAAGGGATGCATATTGCTTCCAATTGCTTTTTATAATTTTCTGAGGTAGTTTCTTAATGAGAACCCCTGAGCATATAGGTGAACTATATCGTGAGCTACTGCTTACAGAAAAATGTGTGATCCTAAGAAGAGCCCTGAGAAGAATAGAAGAAGTTAAGGTCATAGGTTATTGAGTCCAGCATTGTGTTTCCACCAGAGCCAAGTAGTCCCTTGGCTATGTCACTGCTTGCCCTCTAAGCATCATCAATACGGTGTTGCAAATGGTCAGTGACCTGGGCCTCCAGATGGTGCAGCAGCTGGATGAAGAAGCTGACCCTGTCTTGACACCTTGAGCTTGGAGGCCTCAACACCACTGGTAATCCTGTTCCTCCCAACTCTTCTCAGGACAGTCGAGCAGTTCTGGAAGTAGAGAATTGGCTCCATCTACTGGGTGCTGCAAAAAGGCATGCCTTTTCTTCTCCAGCACCCCGGACCCAACTCTGTGATCATGGAATCAGCACAGGGGACTTCCCAGTGGGAGCACACTGCCCCCATCGATCAGGAGGTATGGCATCTCAACGATCTTGCCAGGTGTGTCTATGCAGCCTCCTCGCTGGGATTTAGAGCCTCAATTTACAAGGCAAGTAAGGCCTGCTGCCAGCTCTTCCTGTGGTAAAAGATGGTGGCTATGGCTGAATAACTCCCAGAACAACTCTGGAAGGCTATCTACCTTGTCCATTCTGAGGTGTTGAAGTTGGCCAAGCACCAAATTGAGGCCACCAGGCACCAGGCTCACAGCAACATGAAGGCCATGATGGGGACAGTGGCATCCATTGGCATGTCTGGCCTCTCATAGGAGACTCATATGCGCATTGAAGACCTTCTCTGCAACAGGCACTGAGGAGCGAATGGACTCCATACAAAAGGTGTGCTCCACAGCCCTGTGGATGGGCTTCCACCAATAGCCCACATAGTGTAAGTAGCCAGGGCCTCCACTTGCCACCCACAGACGACCTTACATTGACTGCCTCTTAAGGACACAGGAGGCATGACTTCCAGACCTGCCCTAAGTCACCAGGCCCTGGCGCTGATGGTCCCCCCGGTGGCCCCTATTCACCTGCCCCAACACCAGCTTTGATGGGCACCTTGCTTGCTTCTTCCCTGCATGGGATGCGATCACATCAGACTCATGATCTTGTCTATTGTGGAATGGGACTGTATGATGAAGTTTGATACCCTCCCGTCCCTCAGTACAGTCAACCACCTCCTCCCACCCAACATTGCCCTACTTTCTAAAGAGGCTATAGAGAGGGTCCACCATGACCATGCCGGGGGGTTCTACTCTACCTACTTCACAGTGCCAAAATGAGACAGGGGATCCTCTACCTCAGAAGAGTCAATAGGTTCATCACAGTCAGGAGGCTCAGAGTGATCTCCCTTCAAATCATCCTCCCCTTAACTGTGCCAGGGAGACTGATTTGCTTCCATTGATCTCAAAGGTGCCCATTTCCACATCACTATCAACTATACCTACAGACATTTCCTATGTTTTCAAATCAGAGAGGACACCTTCCAATTCTCCATTCTCTTGTTCAGTCTCTGTTCCATTCCTAGGGTCTTCACTATGTGCATGGTGGTGGTCTGCACCCACCTGTGGCTGCTGGGAGTCCAAGTCTTCCCATATCTCGACAACTGGCTCCTAATTGTTCCTTCTAAGGGAGAACTGTTGCGATGCGTACACAGCACCTGCTTACTCCTACAGAACCTGGTATTAAGTCTCAGTCATCGAAAATGTGTTCTCTCCCCCTCCCAGGCCATTCTGTTAATAGGGGCCTACCTGGACTCAGTGATTGCAAAAGCCCTCCTTCTGTAACCCAGAGCAGCAGCCATGTGTACTCTCACAATGGACATCAGAACACAGGACCACACCATGGCTCATGCGATCCAGAAGCTCCTGAGACTGATGGCCACTACTGTGGCTGTGGTCTGGTTCACCCAGCTTCGCTTGAAACTGCTGCACCTGTGGTTCACCCAAGCCTTCAGTGTGGAGGAAGACCCCTACAATGCCACCCTGAACCCTCCACACCCCGTCTGAGACAGCCTGCTCTGGTGGTTCCCCCTGCAAAACCTCACCATGGGAGCCAGCTTTCTCCCCACAGAACCTACAGTTATCCTCACAGATGCCTCCAACACAGGCTGGGAAACACATTGCAGCCATCTGCACACGCACAGGTTCTGGGACTGCCTTGAGGATCCACATCAACATCCTCAAGATGTTGACCATACTCAAAGCGCTGAATCTCCTTCCAGACCTCTTTCAAGGGTCACCAGGTACAGATTGCCATGGCAACACAATGGCGATATACTACCTCAACAAACACAGAGGAACACGGTTCATCCCATATGCCATGCAGACCATCACCATCTGGAGCTGGTGCATAGCCAGAGACATACCATCACAATGCCACATCCTGCGCAAACGCAACACACCAGCCAATGCCCTCTGCTGAGCCACCCTAGACATGCAGCTCGACAGGATAGTCCTTCAAGATCTCCGTGACAAGTTGGTCCTACCGGAGGTGAAGCTCTTCACCACAACACAGAACACCACAAACCCCCAGTTCTGCTCCCAGGGAGATGCCTGCCTTCTCAAATGGGACTGGACTCTATTCTATACCTTCCCATTTCTTCTGATCACCAAGGTGATTGCCAAGACCCAGGGAGATGGGACAGACTGCATTCTCATCACCTCATCGTGCCCAAGACAGTCAAGGCTCCCCTGTCTCCTCCAGCTCTCCTGGTGGATCCTCATCCACTTGTCGCTCCACAACCTCATGTCACAGGACCAGGGCCACATTCTCCACCTAGACATCAAGATGCTGAACTTCACCGACTGGAGAATCACCCTGTGACATGGGTCTCCTGGGTGTCTGTCATACTGGAAGTGGCCCTTAGACCATTCACCAGGAAATCCTACCTGGCCAAGTGAAATGCCCTTCTGACCTTTGCCCAGTGGGAAGGCCTCAACTCTCACCAGACACATCCATCAGATCCTCACGTTCCTTCAAGCCACCTCAGCAACACCCTTAACAACAACAACACATGTGTATCTAGTGGAACCCACTCATCAAGGGCAGGTTCTGCCCATCAAGGCAACCTCTGTCTTCACACACAACTGTGTGTGAAGGATTCCAGTGAAGGCTCATCCTTTCCCCTCAACCAGGATATCATCCTCCCCACCTTCTTCACTAACCCTTCCACCTCTATAGAGGCCACCCTCCACTTACTTGGCATTTGGAGGACCCTTGCCCTCTATTAGTCAAGAACTGAGCCGCTCTGCCACTTCCCCCAGGCTCTTCATATGCTATGACAGTCAGAAAAAAGGTGACCCCACTTCATCACAGAGAATATCCAAGTAAGTCTCCAGCATCATTGGCCTCACATAAGAGATGGTGGATCTCCACCTCACTTCATGCCTGCAGGCCTATTCCACTCACACTCATGATACATCCAGAGCCTTCCTGGTCGGAGTTCCTCTGCAGGACTTCTGCAAAGCCACCACATAGTCCACACCATCGACATCTGCAAGACACTACTGGTTTGACGTCTGTGTGAGGGAAGACTGCTTCTTTGGCAGAGCAGTAGTCTCCTCCGTCTTCAAGTGACAACAGCCTCCCTCCAGCCTACACAAGAGAAACTTGCTAGTTGCGCCTATGTGTGATGCACAGAGACCACGAAGAAGAAAGGCAGGTTGCTTACCTGCAACTGTTACTCTCCAAGTTGTCATCTGTGCATTCACAGAACCTGCTTTCTGGCCACACTGGTTGTTGTCCACCCAATACTGTTCTCCCTGTACCCTTGGATGCTTGGGGCTAGACCAGGTCAGCACCTCACCTTGCCTGTCTCTAAGTCTGGGGACTCATAGCTGTCTCCATAGGAACTGAGGTAATGGAGGAAAACCTGAGCCCCATACCTCCTAGGAACCAGAAGGGGAGGGGCTCCTACCCAGTCCAGCATGGTCAGCTCTTGAAGTTTTTCCCTATCTAGACATTGCACAGACACACAAAACCTGTATGTGTGAATGCACAGATGACTACTCTATGAATAAGTTACAGGAAAACAACCTGCCTTTCCTGTTACAACATAAGAAAAGCTTTGCTGGATTAGACCAAAGGTCCATCTAGTCCAGCAATTCTGTACATACATTGTTCATGGAATGGAGCGTTCATGGAAAGGAGCTTAGGGTATCATGTTCTGAAGAAAAAGCTATTTGGAAGGGCAGGGCACAAATGTTTAAATACATCACCCCCTGGCCAGTCTCCCAGTCAGTGATGGGTGGAGTCCTGGAAAGCCAGCATGCTTTCTTTTTGGGTATTGTGTTGGGGCAGAGCTAGAAATGAAAAATTCCTAGAAATGTTGATACCAAATTGAAAAAAGTGGTATTTATTCATCTGATCCATACACTAAACTAACCAAAAAAAGCTAAAGTACTTTGTTGCTTTAAGGTAACCTTCCCCCACTAGTGCCTTCCCCATTTTCAGCTTCAGCTCCAGCAGAGCCATTGGTCAGGAATGTTAGGCATCATAGTCCAGAATAATTAGACTCCAGAGGGCACTGGGGCTGGAGGGGTAGCTGCTATAGGGACATGAAACAGCCTTTATGTTCCTATAGTGATGTAACACATGACATTTGCTCATAAATGTGTAATTATATGTAAAATATTAGCAATAAGGAATAAATCTTTAATTTTGTTCAAATGAAATATACTTTAAAAATCAATATACAGACAAGGTAATTTTATGAGCAAAGCATGTTATACATATTTTAAATTCCTATTTTATGTCTGACTAAAGCATGGGCCCACAGGCCAGATCCAGCCCGCCATGCCCATTTATCCAGCCTGCCTCAGAGGGTTTGGACTCGCTGCATGTGCGCAGCGAGGCGCCGGCTTGCTCACACGGAGATCATTTTGGACTCGCTCGGAGAAAACGATCTCTGCGTGAGCAAGCTGGCGCTTTGCCACGCGCACCCCACCGCCGCCCTCTCACTGGCCTGCGCCAGCACCGCCTTGGCAGCCTGCGCCCACTGCTGGCTCTTGGCCCCCTGTTGAAAAAGTTTGAGGACCCCTGGACTAAAGGGTCAAATAGGTCTGGAAACATCTGTATAATCCTAAAAGGTAGAAAAAGGAGGAAGAAATAAGGTAGAGAAGACTGGTACATAACATCTTGTTTGTAAGGGTGTTTTGGGAAATCCCTCAATCTGTTCCTGTTTGTGAGGTGGCACTTAGGGAATACTGATTTGAAGGAAAATCTACTGAAATACTTTAATGTTTTATTGTATTAGTTTAAGCATATTTAAGAGACAAATTTGCTGGGAGACAAATTCTGCCAATCATGGCCCCTCCCACAGATTCCTGACATGCATTGCGGACAACTTTCTCCAGCAGAAAGTAGAGAAAGGTACGAGAGGACTAACGGGTGGCCTGGTGGACAAGATAACAACCATGGGAACTCTGGGGGAAAGTGACCATGCAATACTTGAATTCTCAATTATAAAGAAGACAAAGGATAACTGGAGCCACACACATCCTGGACTTCAAGAAAGCCAACTTCAATGAACTCAAAGTGCCACGGCAACACACTCTTAAGGGAAAAGGAGTCCAGGAGGGGTGGGAAATCTTGAAAAAGAAGATTCCAGAAGCACAACTACAAATAATTTCATCAAGAAAAAAGTGTAGAAGATAGCAGAGAAGCCCACATGGCTTCACAAAAAGTGAAGTAACTGCCTGAAAGAAAAAAAAGAACAGGAAGTGAAAGCAGGGCCAGGCCAGGAAGGAAGAATATAAACAAATAGCCAGGAATTGCAGGGATGGCATCAGGAGGAAATGAACTGAGAATAGCAAGGGATGCTAAGGACAACAAGAAAGCCTTCTTCAGATGCATCCAGTACAAAAGACATGAGAAAGAGAAGGGTGTCCAGATACTTAAAGTGGATGGCAGAGTGATAACAGACGACAAAGAAAAGGCATAGGCGCTCAATTCCTATATCACTTCAGTCTCCTCCCACAAGGAAATCTGCAATCAAGAGGAAGTACAAGCTAGAAGTGAGAGATGGCAGCCCAAGACTGATGGTCAAGGAATACCTAGGTGGAATGAACACATTCAGATCTCCAGGGCCCGATGAACCTCCATCCCAAAGTAATAAAAGAGTTAGCAGAGGAACTCTCAGAACCACTGGCTATTATCTTAGAAATCTTGGAAATGAGGAGACGTGCCAGACAACTGGAGAAGGGCTAATGTTGTCCCTATCTTCAAAAAGGAGAAAAAAGATGAACCTGAGAACTACAGACCAGTTAGTCTTAATATCAATCCCTGGAAAAAATCTGGAGCAAATTATTAAAAGAAAATGCAGTGATTAATAGAAGCCAGCATGGATTTATCAAAAATAAATCCTGTCAGACTAATTTAATCTCATTTTTTGACTGGGTAACTTCCCAAATGGACAGAGTGAACACTATACATAATCTACCTACTTTAGCAAAGATTTCAACATAGTGCCGCAACAGAATGAGTTTCAATAAGGACAAGTGTCAAGTTGTCCACCTAGGAAAAAGAAACCAAATGCATCGATACAGGATGGGGAATATGTGCCTCTACAGTACTGAAAAAGAGAAAGATCTGCAGTGCATCTGCCAAAAGGGCACGTGCTATTTTGGGATGCATTAACAGAAATATTACTTTGAGATCATGTGAAGTAGTAGTTCCCCTATGCTCCTCACTAGTCAGACCTCACCTGGAATACTGTGTCCTGTTTTGGGCACCAAGATTTAAGAAAGATGGATAAAAATCAGAAAGGGTCTAGTGGAGAGGACAGCAAGAATGATCCAGGGTTTGGAAAGACTGAGAGAACTGGGCATGTTTAGCCTTGAGAAGAGAAGACTGAGGGAGGACATGATATCCCTGTGTAAGTACCTCAAAGGCTGTCACAAAGAGGAAGGTCAAGATCATGCACATAGTAGGCATGTCATGGACACAGCCAGCTGGAGCCAGGGGTCAGACTAGATGGCCCAGGCGGTCCCTTCTGACTCACTATGTACCTAAGTTTCTATCTCTTCTTGCTGATACTGGAGTG
Source organism: Varanus komodoensis (assembly GCF_004798865.1). Taxonomy (NCBI): domain Eukaryota; kingdom Metazoa; phylum Chordata; class Lepidosauria; order Squamata; family Varanidae; genus Varanus; species Varanus komodoensis. The sequence continues at coordinate 700,019 of NW_025335275.1, forward strand.
CAGGACACAGAATAATCAATTCAAGCTACGACAACCCAGATTCAGGCTAGATATCAGGAAAAGCTTCCTCACTGTCAAAGCAATACAACAGTGGAACCAGCTACCTAGAGAGGTGGTGAGCTCTCCCACACTAGAGACATTCAAAAAGAAACTGGGCAGCCATCTGAGAAGGATGGGGTAAATTGGTGTCCTGCAACAGCAGGGGGTTGGACTTGATGGCCTTCATGGCCCTTCTAACTCTACTGTTGTATGAGTCTAAGAACCTTTAAGCAATCTTATCCTATTATTTGAAAAGTTACATTCACTTCTGTAAATTATTTCCATTAAAGAACATTTTGTTTTTTGTTCAGTTTGAAAGGTTTTCTGTAGTGATATTTTTCTTCCCAAGCCTATGCAGTAGAAACCTCACTACTGAGTTTCTTTTAGGTATAGAGGGTTTATTCTGTGGTAACATTTTTAAAAATCACATAGCTGAGGAAGCATTTCCAAATGGAAACTTTGAATTGAGAATTATTAACTGTGATGGTGAGGTCCATAAACCCAAGCCTCAAAATTAAATTAAGAGAGGTAGGTGGGATTACCCATATGCCGTTCCATTGCCCCTGGTGACAGTGACAGGATAATAATTTTTTCCCACATGTGGGCTTTACATTAGAACAGCCTTAATTGCTTGGTACAGCATCTAACCAGGATAAGCCCAGAAATACAAGACTCTGTAGAACAAATCAAAAGAATGCTCTTTCTTCCATATTATGATATGCTCACATTTTCAGGAAATTGAGCATGATTTGGAGCATCATTAAATGTCTGTCAAGAAAAGATACATTAGAGTAATAATTTTAATAAATTATTAAATAACTGCTGGGAATGTTTACAGAGTAGATTAAAATAACTTTTTCTCCCTCAGCTCCATTATTTCCAGATAGTTTGCATTTCTACTCTTTCTATAAAAGTATTCATAAATACTTTAATACTGTGCCTAAACTGTGTGTAAAATCATGTACAGGGAGGGACTTCTTAGTGTACTTTTGGAGCAGTTGACTTATGCAGGGTTTTTGGAAGAAGCTGCAGTTAAGACAAAGGGGAAAACAAGCAAGGCTCCGTACACCACATTTGGGAGAAGCAAACACAACATTTGTATGGTGAACAAGATACCATTGTAATGATGAGGATAGAAGTTAAAATAGCATTTGGGTATGACTACTTTGAAAATGGAATTTGGGATTTCTATGAACTTTAACTGCTGTCAGTTTAAAAACAGAGGCTAAAGCATGAAATGATATGTCCCCAGTTCATTTTCTTCTTCCACAAGTAGTACAAAATTTTGCAGTTCCCCAAAGAGCAAGTTGCAAAGTGAAATAAATTATACAAGTTATATGTACGTAGATGATTTTATAAAGCCTTTTTAACAGCAAGTTTTAAAATGCAACATTCACTGAAGTGGTTTGCTTTAAAACTAAACTATCAATTGGTGCCCCAATAAACATGCTGATCTGGCAGATGGCTGCTGAGAAGTATCCTTCTCAGCTGTGGAAATTCATAAGATTCCTTCTGAACCAGAGCTGGCTGGGAAGAGCAAGACAATGTGGATGTGGGAGCTAGGCTTGACTCTTCCTCACTGGAGTCTTCATCTCTTCTGGTCAATCATTGTGCTGCCCGGAGATTATGAAAGTTGTAGCTCAAAACATCTGAAGAGCTGAGAATACTGTGATAAGAGAATGTTGACTTCTGTGTTGTCAGCAGTTTGCCCTAAAAGACTGAAATATCTTCCCTCTGGTTTCCAGATAAATAGAGTGTGAAATGCTTGCCCTAATAGATAGATAGTGGAAGGGCAACATGTGAGTGAGTTCCTAGAATTGCAGCTGGCTTTTTATAAAGTTCTGTAATAGTGCCGCCTGAGTGGATGTAGGGACCACTGTTGACATCTGGGTTTGTTATCTTGTTCAGGTAGCTTAGTTGTCTTGGTTAGGTAGCCATCAACACTGCTGAATTAGGGAGCTGGCTGCAAGTGAGACAAGCCTACTTGCTTCTGCCTCTCTGGGGCTTTAGAAATATAATCCAGGACGGGCAATGAACCACGGTTAACAAGTGATATATTGTCTCTTTCTCTTCTGGGCTGCCTGTAGTAGGTTAGTCCTGGCCCTGTCAGTTTTCATTACTGAAATCCATGTGTACTTCTTCCATGACTGTAGCTTCAACTTTTAAAAAAGTATTTTTCATTGTGCATTACAAAACATAAGCCCATTTTTTGCCAAAAGGCTACTTTTTCAAAAATGGAAAGTTTCATTAAATCTTCCACCTGAGATATTATGGCAGGTGGCCATTTATCTTCCCAACAGTGTAATTTTAGTATTTCAGCTGTCAAAACGGTGTGGACAATCCATTTATGTTGATGTTGGATTAACTTCTAAGAGATGAGTAGGTGATTCAAATAGACATGTATATCCTTACATATTTAAAAAAATTCCACTACAAGATTGACTCAAATTATTACCTCCTCCCAGAAGGAAGCTGCCATTGGGTGTTGCTAAACATATGCAGAAAAGAAGCATTAACAGCATTACATCTCCAACAACTGTCCAATTTAAGCCCTTCTCAGAAAGATGCTGTCGCATCTAGTATACTCAAAATATAATTTTTTGCTGAATTAAATGTAACGTAAGATCTGATACCCCATCCAGAATAGATGACAATGTAGCACTGCATTGATGACGTAAAATTGGGTACTTCAGGTCATTATTCCATTCTTGTGTGGACCCTGTGTATCATATTTATTCACTGGCAATAAATATTTATACACAAGAATTGTAGGCTGATGTAGCTGTTCAACCTCAGTCAGAACTTCCAGTAACACAAGTGGCTCCAAACTTGTAAAAACATCAAGACCAAACCTAGATTCTAACAAATCTTTCAGCTGCATGCAGCTGTGGCCGACAATTCATATTTAGCATACAGACCAGAAAATGGAAAGAATTATCATCAGCAAGGTGATCCGAAGTAAAACAGCCTGTCCATCCAAATCTTCCATTTTTTTTCTTGTCAGTCTTTGAATCTGGATTTCTCTTTATATGGTGTTTGATCTTAAAACACATTTGAACTTTGCATAGAAGTGTCACATACTATATGGCTTCTTCACCTCACAATTTTACAGGGTTTTTTCTTTGTATTCCTATACTTGTAATCTACTCCATTTATCAGAAGTGAGCTCTATTCTACAAAAGCTTCAGTCACAATAAATCTTTTAGCCATAAGACACTCTTGTGTCAGCTTTTTAGGGTGTTTAAAAATTAGCCCTGTCCAGAATGTGGATCAGTTCAGGCTATACTGCTTAGCGTATTGATTTTGAGGCTGTTGTTTGAGTGTGTGTGTGTGTGTGTGTGTCTGCCTTGCAGGTACACAGGGACAACTCCTTCACCCCCACCAGGCTCACACTACACATCTCCTTCAGAGAATATGTGGAACACAGGTGGCGCCTACAACATGAGCACAGGAATGGCTGTTGCTGGTATCGTACCATCTTGTCTTTCACTCCTGGGCTGCACGGATGGGCTACCCCCTTCCTGGTCACTTTGGGGCCTGTGATTTGAATGGTCAGGAGATCAGCCAGGAATCCTGAGGGCACAAGATTCAAGCTCTTACCAAGCAGCAGTGGTCTTTCCTCCTCATGTTGATTGGGGCACTGAGGCTGAGGAGCCCCTGTTGCTGACAGTGCTTGCGGGTGTCTGCATTTTACTGTCATCTCTCTGTCATGTTTTTCCATATTGGAATACAATTTGGGTACCTCATGTCTCTTGATTGAGCCATACCCTTTCTACAGTAATGCACCATGTCTGTTCCCTTCCTTCCTTCTCCTCATACATTCTTGAGATATATGAGGTTGCTGCTATCAGTTGTGGCTTAAGCCAAATATATCATTATATGTAGCCCCCTCAGCAGCTCCTTCATTGTTGTGCCCCATCTCTTTGATCCTGAGAAACATTAATCCTGTAGTATTGGTGAATATAAGATGTGAATTGGATAACTGCTTAAATGAGTGCCCCTTGTAAATTGCTTTGGGTTTTTTTTAGAGTAAGAGCAAACAGAAGTGCAATAAAGAAATGGATCACATCTGTGGGACTCTGTGCAAGAAACAGCTAGGAGATTATCTGCCCATGTACTTCCCCAGTGACTTGGAGGCACAGCAATCTGGTGCAACTTTGATATTAGGCAACTAAATACTTGGAGAGCCACTGGTGGAAGAAATGCCCAGTTCTCTTTCTGTCATGCTTCACAAGTTGACTACCTTGTTGGCCAGTGCTTATGCAACCCCTCTTCCTCTACTATTCAGTCAATGCCTTCTGTGTTTCAAGTGTGGCAAATGTTGTTTCATGTTGCATCTATCAGTTGCTGAGATTATGCCAAAAGGCTGCCGGCCTTTCCTGAGAAAGCATTCAGATTTCATCAGCTATTTCCCAGATTGCTATCAAGTGCTTTCTCTTCCAGGCTTCTGTTTGTCCATCTTTCCTTCCTTTTCTGTGTCATGTGTGCATTCACCCAGACACATGGAAAGAAAGAAAGAGCTTCCAGATACTGTGGAACTAAATGAGGAAGCCCCTTTGCTGCTCTTGTACCTGTGTTCTCAGCAGTATCAGCCCAGGAGTGCTTCTGCATAAATAATTCCATTGCTGTTTTCTCTGGGAAGTTCACCTGGGAACAAACTGCCTTTCTGAGAAAAGAGTTGTGCTGGGAAGAGCAGTATAATATCTGCCTGTAGGTGTTTTTGTGCTTCTAGCACTTTCCATGAAGTGTCCTCTCCTGCTCTGCAAGGGCCACACAGGGTTCTTGAAGTTCCAGATGTGCATGGATGTCTTAGTACCTTCCTTGTTTCTCACCCTCTTCCCTTCTACCCCATGATGCAGGGATGCCTACAGCCTATGATCTCAGCAGCGTGATTGCTGGTGGCACCAATGTTGGCCACAACAACCTTATTCCTCTAGGTGAGTTTGTGAGAATGCTGTGGACATAATATGTCTTGACTCTGGTAGAGGTTTTGGCAAAGTGCCCCATGACATTCCGATTAGCAAATTAGCTAAAAGCATGCTAGATGGAACAGCTGTTAGGTATTGGTTACAGAATTGGAGTGCTTATCAATGGTACCTTCTCAAACTGGGGAAAGATAACAAGCAGGGATATGTCAGAGCTTGGTGCTAGGACCAGCACTCTTCAACATTTATATTAATGATTTGGATGAGGAGGTGCAGAGAACAATTACATGATTTGCAGATGACACAAAACCGGATGGAATAGCTAATACCCTGTAAGACAGAAGATTAAAAATGGTCTTGATAGATTGGAATGCTGGGCTGAAAACAACAGAATGAAATTCAGTAGAGACAAATGCCAAGTTTTGCACTTAAGAAACCAAATGCATCATTACAAGATGGACAATACAGTGGTACCTTAGCTCATGAATGCCTTGGTTCACAACCAAATCGGGTCGTGAACAAAAATTTCATGAAAATTTTGACTTGGGTCACAAACTCCACATTGGGTGGCGACCAAGATTGCAGCCATCTCCCCCCCACCCTCAAGTGGGGAGATGGCCACGATCGCAGTTGCATTCATGCAGGGAAGACGTGCGTGATCACGGGCGTGCTCCTGCAGGAAAGACGGGCACAATCTTGGCAATCTTCCCCTCCGCCCAACCAGCATGATAGTGGTCATCTCCCCAGCCCCTCAAGTGGGGAGATGGCTGCGATCGTGCTGGGGGCGGGGGGGGGGGAGATGGCTGAGTTTGCGCCCATCTCTCCCTCCCCCAGCACACCCCATTCATGCCAGTCTCTCTCTCTCTCTCTCTCTCTCTCCCAGTGTACCTGCGATCGCGCCCGTCTCCCCCCCCCCCGCAAGCCGGGATGACAGGCGCGTGCAGGGATGACGGGCGCAATCTCAGTCGTGCTGGGGGGGGGGGCAGGAAGATGGCCGTGCTTGGGGTGGGGAGGGGGAGATGGCCGTGATCTTTGTTGTTCTGTCACTTTGCTTCACATTCTTCTGAATAAATAAAATGATTACGGAACGATTAACTTTATTTACATTGAACCTTATGGGGAAATTTAACTTGGGTCACGACCAATTTGGGTCACAACCAGAGTCCTGGAACCAATTAAGTTTGTGAGCCAAGGTACCACTGTACTTGGCTCAAAAATACTGCAAGGATCTTGGAATTCTTATAGATCACAAGCTGAACATGAGCCAACATTGTGATGCAGCTGCAGAAAAAGCAAATGCTATTTTGGGCTGCATTAACAGAAAGATAGCTTCTGAATTATGTGAATACTGGTTTCCCTCTGTTTGGCACTAGTCAGGCTCCATCCTGAATAATGTGCCCCATTCTGGGCTCCACAGTTTAAGAAAGATACAGACAAACTGGAAAGGGTGCAGAAGAAGGCAACAAGGATGATCCAGGGACTGGAAACAAAGTCCTATGAGGAGAGATTGAAAGAACTGTGTGTTTTAGCTTGGAGAAGACTGAAGGACGATAGAATAGCCCTTTTCAAATACTTGAAAGGCTGTCATGCAGAAGAAGGCCAGGATCCTTATGAATGTGATATAATGGGCTCAAGTTTTAGGGAGCCAGATTCCCGCTAGACATGAGGAAAAATTTCCTGACTCTAAAGCAGTATGACAATTGAACCAAGTAGCTGAGGGGTCATAGTCTCTTCCACGCTGAAGGCAATCAAGAGCAAGTCTTACATCTATGAAGCTGTCTGAGCACAAATGGGTTTGATTCACTCATATTGTTGGAAGCCAGAAGTTCAAGTCTTGCTCCTGTTAATTTGTGTCTCATTTGGAGTACCTCTAACAGGAACAATCGTAACACCTGGCCTCTAGAAAAGTAAGTGGCTTTATTAAAATTTGACACATATTAAAGCAATCTGTTGATGGCATTTAACCTTAACAGTTAAATGAAGTCTCCATATTATTCACATACTAATAAAATGCCTATCACTTTGGTATGTAGAAGGTTTTTACATTACTCAGATCATTGGGGTGTGGGAGGCAATGTAATCCCCTGGTGGATTACACTGGCAGAAAGCGAGCTTTGCCCTCTTTGCAAATGTGTCCTCTAGTGCAATGCTTTTGTTTTCTCAAAGGAATAAATGACAATCTTTTATATTTATGGATAACAAGGGTATAGTCCCATTAAAGAATACATAGAAAAAAGCCCTACAATTTTAGGCATTAAAAGGTTCTGCAACATAGTTGGAGTAAAGAATACAATCTAATCCCTACCCTTGTGGGAAACTACCTGCCATAAATATTGATGTTTCCTTCTGCCAGCATAGCCCTATCCTTGCTTCTGTTTCTTGCCCAAAAAAGGAACGTTTAGGGAATATGGCGAGAATGTGAGAATCAGCTTAACTGGATAAATCAGCAAACTTAAGCAATAGACCTGTACCTGCACAAGACGTTTCCACTCTATATTTAAAGTGTAAGGATGACAAGGGTGGGATAGAAATGATTAATGTGAATAAATCCATGTTTGGAATTAAACACTTGAAATTCCCTCCCCAGTTAACCTTTTGTTTTTTGTTCTGAGATTCTGTGGGGTCCAGGTAGATGCAGAAGACAGAATTGCCAATCCCAAAATATCCTGCTCCATTTTCTTGGGAAATGTTGTGTTTCTGGGATTTGTGTGAGATCATCACCATCCATAGAATCATTGGAGTGCCTGTTTATTTTAATTGGTTACCATTTTGGGGTGGGTTCATAGGCAGTTCTGGTTTTGCAGTTCAAAGTATCTCTGAACTGGTGTTTGGGTTCTGATGGTTGAAGAATCATGTCCTTCATTCCAGCAAAGTGGCTAACAGTCAGATACAGAATGAGTGAGATCAGAGTGGTTTTTCCTTAGCATATGGTTTGCTTTTGAGCTAGTTTTGGGCACCATACCTATATACTTGTAGATTGTGGGGGTGATGGAAGTTTACTATACAGTAAGCTTAAGTAGGCTAGTGCAGGGATTCGGCATGTCTGAGTATTCTTCTTTCTTCCCAAGCAGCCAACACTGGGATTGTCAATCATACCCATTCCAGGATGGGATCCATCATGAGCACAGGGATTGTCCAAGGTAAACCTGGCCTGGACCTTCCTAGAATTGAGAGGGGGAAGGCGTTTGTGGATGTGGGGTGAGGGGGTTGAGCAGTTTGCAGAGGTAGCAAGCATTTCATTTGTAACATTGATTTCCTGAAACTGAGCTTGAACTTGGTATTCCAAACATGTAGATAATAATGCCCAATTTTCCCTTCCCCCTAGGTCCTTCAAACAGTATCCCACAGGACACCATGAGATAGACTGTGTCGTATTTGACAGTCATGGTGGTTAGCTCATTTCAGTTCATAGTGGCTGTCAGAGTCCTTATAGCATACTGAATTCAACTTCCAGCTTTGACAGGGGCAATGTGTAGTGGACAGCCCCACATGTTGCACCAGTTGAGGCTGGAAGCTGAACTCTGCGCTTTCAAGGCAAGTTCCCTGTCTGCGCTAGCTACCTGGACAAAGGAGAATTTAAAACAATTCTTCTTGTCCCTGTATAGTAAAGAGGACTTCCCACCCTGAAGCACAGTGAGGATAGGAGAGCTGATCCAGCTGGTCAATCCACTCAGAACCACCTTGAACACAGGAAAGCAACAATTGGCTCCCACCTCCTGGATGTCAGTAGGCTGCCTCAAAAGGATGCCTGATCTGCCTTACTGTCATGCTACTAAATGAATTGGGCACCCACTTTCAGGCAGGAGTTTGAGTGGTGCTCAATCCACTCTGCATGGCTGCCCCGAACACATGGCAGCACCATGGAGTGATGAGCAGCTCCTCTTTCCAGGCATCCTTGCTGGTGGTTGCCGAGGTCCACTGTGCCCCCTCTGCATGGCGCAGATCCCATCCATCCTTCCCTGCTTGAGAGATTTACTATCAAGCTGTGAGCTAAGATGGCTGTTCTGTGCCAATGCAGGCAGATAAAAGCTGCTGAGAGGAGCCCCCAAAGCACTGCTTGGTGACTTTGGAAGCGACTGTCAGTGACACTCATCTGACAGCTCCTTTTTAAGTTCAGCGAGTGATTTTTATAGGGGATCACAACCCTAGAATAGTCCAGAATAGTCTTGGAAAAAGCAAGCCACCCTTGGTGAAGTAGCTCATTCCCATAGCACAACAGCATTGTTGTGTTGTCTAGACTAGATTAGTAGACAGGGCTCTTACCTAAAGATTCTTATGCTACAGTTGGTTTCTGAAGTGCCACAGCATTTTGCCTGTAACTTTTACTGATATAACACCTCATGGTGTTGAAATTAATTTTTCAAATTTTAGACAACATATTAAAATGTAAAGAGGTCTTGAATTTAAATTCAGACTTACCAATTCTAAAATTGCTTTGGCTCCTCCTTAGAACTTTCCCTAGAACAAAAAACATAGGTGATTTGAATACTCTGTGCTTTTTTTGCTGAAAAATTGGAATGAGTCTTTCGCAAAGCCAATAAGTAACTTTTCTCTCCTTCTCTGTAGGCTCATCTAGTGGCCAGAGTGCAGGAACATCAAGTGCTCACTACCCTGTCAACAGTCAGTTCACCATGGGAGGTCCAGCTATTTCCATGGCATCTCCCATGTCCATCACCACCAACACAATGCATTATGGGAGCTAAAAGACCCTCAGGCCTGAACTGACAGCACCAGGAAACCAAATGAAGAAAAAAATGCCTCCCTGCCCATCTGCCTCCTGCACCTCAACAGTTTGGCAATCACTTCTCTGGGTTTCTTCTATCCCTCCCACTAGGCTCACCAGAGATGTTGTGATCCTTGTACAATAGGAAACAACCTCAGTGGTTCTTTGATAGCAGACTTCTATACTTTTTTATGAAATGTTGGAACCTTCAACATGCTCAACTAAGACTGAATTCCTGTGCTCTGTGTCTTACAGCCGATCATGTCATTAATGGTATCATTCTTCAATCTTCCATGACTGATCAGTATTAGGCACAGACTGTAGAGCAGAACTGCAACAGGGTCTCTAGCATGCTCTGGGCAGTCCAACAGCAGTAACTTGAGCCTTCGTTCAGTTCCCAGCATTTTAAGCAAAGGGGCTGCAGCTGGCAGTAGAGTAGGCACAGATGAAAATCCAGCAGCACATCCTTCATATCCATGTTGATTTCTCAGTCTCTGGGCTAGTGTTTGCTTTGCTAAGACTTAAGAGGTGCCTCCCCTCCTGGGAGGGAATGGTAAAGCCCAATACCTCCAGGCTGTTTGGAAATTGCCAACATCTTACTGCTGTGGGTCTTGGGCCTTTGGAAGAACATCTGAGATGAACTGTTGTGCCACAAGCATCTTATCAGCAGGTCTGATGATTGCCTGTCTCTCAAAAATATTGATGTAACATCAAGGGGTTAAAAAAATTTAAAACATGAATGTACCAAAAATGGTTGCTGGCTGAAAGTGAACAATTTGTGTATCAGTTTCCTGTTGCTCATCTTGATGGCTGTGTCCTATTCTGGCCTCATTTTCTACTCTGTTCTCTACACTGTTGCAACTATTGTTTCTAGTCCCTCTTTCTTTACTTGGGCAGGCAGTGGGTATAGGGTGCCAAGTGGCTTAGTATGTAGACTTGCCTGTTCCCTGTAGTAGCCACCAGGGACTCTAGATGGTTCTGGCCTCTCTTATGAAAGCCCTTTGTAGTATTTGTATGTGTAACTGTAACCATTTATGGTATTTTTCTTTCTTTTTTTCCTTTTGAAGAGCCATTAGCTGGCTTTTTTAAAAGGACTTGGCAGGGACCCATTTTATGGAGGAAAAAAGTGTGTTTTACTTAGGCAGTTTCCTGTGGCTCCCAACATGGACTTACTGGGCTGAATTTGGGGGAAGGAGGGGAGGGACTTGTGGGGAAGCTCCATAGTGGATGAATTGTAGGGTCTACACAGCCAATTGTTAGGTCTGGCTAATCAATGACTTTGTGACTGTTGAATAAAACTGGGAGGGTTTTGAAGACTTATTTGCAGTGGCTGGTTTCCCCCACCCTATGTCTGGATGGAACTGAATAATGCTCATTTTCTTTCTGCTTGATAGTCACTTCTGGTTTTGAGGGGCATTTGAGAGACTTTTATCTCTGGCTAAATGCTGCCTCTAGCTCTTGGAGCTGGTTACAGATTCCTGCCCTGAAGCCTTCTGTTATTATTTCAAAGTCCCCCCCACCCCTTACAGATAGAAGAGGCACAAGAACACAGTCCTGGTCATATGTTCTAATATGTCAGTGCAGGAACATAGGAAAGAGCCAGTCTTCTCTCAGAAGACAAATAATTTAATTTAAATTAGCTTTGCATAGAAAATAAACTCAAATGGCTGAAATAATCTTTTAGTGATCTTCCTCCCTCACTGTGAAAATGCACTCAAGAGAAGCTATGACCTCTACTGTTGATAATCCCAAATGGCAGACGGTACACAAATGTATCTTAAATATTCACCATTACTTCCATGCAGTTCCAACCCAGCCTTATCAAAATCAAGTTTTGCTTGAAGGAGCATACCAAACAATTACTTCATGCATCCCCTTTCTTCAGTCATACTACTGCCACAGGTCTGTCTGGCTATGACAGCATGAAAGGCAGCAGCACTTGGTGATCTGACATGCCAGGCCTCTTACCTAAGGAAGAATGTTTTTCCCCCTCAATTCAGCTACCACACTGCTGTTCTCTGGCTGGCAATGACAGCCTTGAAATGACATAGCACTGCCTGGCTCACTAGGGGCTCCCTATTTCCACAGTTTTTCTGTGCCTCTGCTTTACTGGCCATGTACTGGGTTTTGGGCATTCTCTAAGGCCAGACGTTCACAATCAAAGCCTGTAAGGAAGCAAAGTATTGGGTAGTTTGAAGCCTTGCAACTTCCTTTAATCTTTTCCAAGCTTTTAGTCTTGTTTCTGGTGTAAGCAGGAGAGATGCTGATGGGAGGGCTGTACCCTGCTTCCTGCATTTCCATCAGTAGGTATGGGGCCAAGGGAGCAATGGGTGTTATACCAAATGATGTTCGAAGCCTCGCGGTATTTTCAGAACCCATTGCAGACTATGTGAGGCTCTTACCAGCTCCCCATCATAGGTGCAATGAGATGTTAGTCAGATGAGAGTTTTGCTTCTGGTGTGATGGACTGCTTATGTGGGGGCAACAGTAGGAGCAGCAGTGTTTGATTTCTGGAAGAAATGCAACTTCAAGAAGATAAAATTAAATTGGTTGGAGATGAAGCAGGGACCATTTAGGCCTTCCTTCCCCCTCCCTCTTAAATCTTAAACCCTAAGTGGCCACTGTTTCAAAAAATACTTTGGCTTACAATAAAGTCTGGATACAAAAAAAGTTCAAAATCACACTTCCCAAATTGAGTACCTCATCTAGAAACAAAATGAAGATTGAAATGGCAGAATAGATGTTCATATTAAGACCCAGGAACAGGCTTGGGCATCTAGTTCCCATTCTGTGTTCAGGTCTAAACCACTGAAATAATGACTGGATCCAAGCTCTGTCCACAATTCTGTACCTTGCTCACTTCTAGAAGTATTAACAATTTCCCATTTTATGGAGATGCCTATTCAGTCTTGCTTCTGAAAGGCTTTAGAATTCAACTTTCATAAGCTACAGCTATTATAGCCAGTGTCTGGGACCATAGGAGCTGTAGGCCAAAATATCAGGAACAAATTTGCCTACAGACATAAACACTGCATATCACATTTTTGTCTGACTCCTTATATATGCACAGATAAATTCTTGTTTTAAAACATCTATCAGTGTAATTTCCATGTTAACATCCCAGTACATTTTGACACCAATAATGAACAAAGCAAGTATCAATGATACACCAGAGATGTATTTGGAGGAAAACAGTCCGAAATAGATTCTCAATTCTAATTTGAATGGTCACTTTTACAGGCAGTACAGAATTAATCCAGAGCCACTTGGGTTTAGATCATCAGGGTTGAGCCTGCAGGGTTTTGGGTGAGATCTTACTCACTAAAAGGTACGAGGGAGGGGACCTCTAATCTCACCAATTGGAATAAATGAGGATTGTTCTTAGTACATAACTTACTATCCCAATTGGAAGGGGGAGTGCGCCCCCAGGATCCTCCCTGATAGTGAAATAGGGCAAGCAATGCTGCCCTGACTGAATTGCTATCAGAAGGAACAATCAATGTTTGCAGGTAGGACACTTACCTTGCAGGCAATTGCCAAAAGGATGTGGAGTGTAATAATCACAGCCATTATGGCACAAGCAGCTGCCTTGGAGTCTGGACAGACAACTGGTCAGAAGGTAAGGACCAGAACTGAACCAGATATACCCATGGCAAGATACAATCAGCAGTCACTAGAGCCATTATATTGGAATCATCCACAGGATCTGTGAACAGAAGTGGTAGGGAATAAGTTATTTGGTATGGAGAAATTGCATAAAGCATTTTAAGACCAGGTCCTCAGCAAGCAACAACTCTCAGGAATTCATAGTTTTTGTATGAAAATCCACCTATGCAAAATGGGAGGTACTGAAGGGCAATATGAAAATCAAGGTTTGAATACTTGGTACTAGAAAGCTTAATTCTAATTTGGAAGAGAAACACAAATAAGAACCCACCACCCCCTTCCCTGCCACCCTGTTAGTCTACTCACTGCAGTTGGGAAGTACAAAAACATTTAGTAGACATAGATGCACACTATCTCCAGGAAGGTGTGGGAGTCTACGTTGAAGTGGGGGCCCCTTCCGCTACTGCAGATAACCCCACAGGGCAACAGGCACCAGCCAGGTAGAGCAGTAGATAGCTATTACTGCAATAGTGACTGCAGGAGGCGGAGAAAGGCAGCCCCCACTATGTCAATACCATTCTGAGTAGCAGCAACTGCCAGATTCTACCAACAAAAATACCACCACAAGCTTCCACAGCCTCTAGGACTAGTAGCACTGTAAAATACAAACTTTCAAAATGTATGCTTTCAAGCTTAGTCCTCTGTCCCAACTCCAAGGAAAGTGAAATATAACAATGGTAGCAGCAATAACTGGGAAGTTCTGTTTGTTTTCCAAATCATGCCTGTCATACAGCCCAGCATGATAGGGTCAGTATTGCTCTGCTTACTGCATCAGCCCATTAAGCAGAAAACTACCAGCTTATTCCCCCTGCACACATCATGATCTTGTCCATGCCTGCTGTGGCCACAATACAGTTGGACTTCAACTTTCACAGGTTTCACTTTTGCAGATTTGATTATTTGCAAGTTTGCCATTGATAATGAAATGGCAGTTGTTTTGGTTGGCTGGGGAATGAAGCAGGGCTGGATGCAAGCTGTGACCGAAAGAGGTGCCTGCTCCCCCTGCCAGGGAGTGGTGGGGGGGGGGGTGACAGTGACTTTGGACATGAGCCAGGCCCTTCCTGGCTTCCTGCAGCAGGTGTCATTCAGACGTCTTCCCTCCTGGGGACACGTCAGGCCAGCATTCCACTTTGGCTGGCACCTAGCAACTGGTTGAGTTTAAGAGTTAAGGTTTGTGTGGGCTAGAGATATTTGTGGTTTTCCACTTTTGTGGGGATCCTGTGCCCCTAACTGCGTATGTGAAAAAGACTTGAGCTGCTTTTACACCCACCACGTAACACCCCTTTTCATACTTTTTCATGACAAACCTCACCTTTTTGGTATTGGGGTCTGTAGTGGAAGGAGGGGCTATTCATTTGCTCTAGGCAGTTGGAAGTTTTCACTGATAGCCAGTGTGAAGACCAAGGTAGCACGTATTGAGAAGGGTCATGTGCAGGGCACAAGTATAATATCAGAAAAGGTATTACCAAAAAGAGGGGCATACGTTTTTCCCCAAGGAGGCAGGCCTCCATGGTATAGAGCAGGGGTCCTCATACTTTTTCAATAGGGGACCAGTTGAAAGGCAACAGCGACCAGCAGGGACCAGGGAGGAGGGAGGGCCTGGGCGCGTGAGCCGGTGAGTCATTGTTGGGCGCGCACGAGGCGGCGTTGGGTGCCTGTGGTAGCGGCTCGCTCAGAGATCTCCAAGCAAGCAAGCAAGCAAGCAAGCAAGCAAGCAAGCAAGCAAGCAAGCAAGCTACCGCCTCCCCGCCTGCACTGCAAGGCAGTGGCGAGTACACGCACAGGGGAGGTGCGGGGAGGCAGGCAGCGGCAGCGGTGGCTCGCTTTCTGAGATCTCCCAACAAGTCCAAAACTATCTCTGAGTGAGCAAGCCACCACCTCCCGCCCACGCGGTGAGGCAGCGGTGCGTGGGCGCGCAGGTGGCAGCACGAGCCGGATAAATGGGCATGGCGGGCCGGATCTGTCCTGCGGGCCGTAGTTTGAGGGACCCATGGTATAGAGGCTTACCAGCCTTGACACTAGCATGAATAAAGGTGATGGAAATGTATTCAGAAACTTCGTTGTTCTTGCTCCTGGCAGCTCAGGGTGCCGAGCTGCCTCCTGGTATGAGAGCAAGGTACATTGCAGGGTCTGTCTTGCTAAGTTGTAGCTGAAAGTAAATCGAGCCTTTGAAGCAGGAGTCAGTGTTCTGCTTAATGAAGGACCTCTCTCTACTCACTATATGGGTTAGGCGTGTTCTGCAAGTTGTGCCATATAAAATTCTTCCCAGTGGAAGCAGTGACCATTTTATTCTGTCCAGTACCTGATAAGTAGAAAATATATCAGCAAAAAAATTCCTAAAGAACTCAAGATTTCAGAGCTTCCTATTGTCCACCCTAGGGACTACAGGAAGCCATGGACAGGTAACTCCCATGCGCTAAATTAGAAAAGCAACATGATTTGCCAAAGGTCACCCAGCAAGCTCACAGCAGGTGCAAGACAGAACTAGTTTAAAGTCCACATTCTAGCTAATAGACCACACTGTTGCTACATGGTCATTTTTAGACCTGTTTGGGGTTCAAAGTTAGAAATCTAGTGAAATATATCTCTTCTTCCCATAACAGAGCATCTACCCTGAATTTCAGCAACTGACAGTAGCACCTAAAGACGACAGCATCTTGCCTGACCCAGCTTCTTATATACTTTCTCTCCTCCCTGAAGTCCATCTGATATCCCATCATCTCTTCCTCATTCTTTTCCAGGTCTACAGCAAGTAGTTTCTAGGCTGGGATAACGTTTCCATAATGTCTCCATCCCACCTGTATCTTGCTCCTCAAAGCAGCCACTTATCCAAGTGATTATTCATCAAGCTGTGGAACAGTCCTACCTCAGTTTTATCTTCTTCCTCTGGCTAATGCTCCTCATTATAGCTGGAGACCAAATCCAGGGCAGTGTGACTTTGCCACTCATTCATGCTAAGAGTGGAGGCATCTGATTTGCTGCCAGAGAATCCATGGCCTCATCAGATTCTGCATGGACTTTTGCAGATTTGATTATTGCAGATTTGATTTGGAAAACACCAGGCCATCAGGACACAGCAATGAAAAAAGACTACATTCTAGAAGCCCTAAGGCTGAATGGAACAGTGCTTTTCAAAAGTAGGGAGGGACTTCTACTAGTGCTACTACTTCTTCATTCTAAATGAAAGGAGAAGTAACAAGCATAAGCAGTATCAAAACAAAGAACGACCCTAACATGGCAACTGCATCTGCTCAGGATGAGTTAGGCCTCCTCAGTTCTTGACACCACTGGAAAAAGTTCAGAGGAGTGCAACAGGGGACTGGAAACAAAGCCCTATGAGAAGAGAGTGAAAGAATTGGGCATAATTAGTCTTCAGAAGAGAAGACTGAAGGGTGATATGATAGCACTCCTCAAGTTTTTGGAAGACTCTCACAAAGAGGAAGGCTAAGATCTCTTCTTGATCATCCCAGAGTTCAAGACATGAAATAATGAGCTGAAGTTACAGGAAGTCAGATTCCAGATGGACATGAGGAAAAATTTACTGACTGTTAGAGCAGTATGGCAATGAAACCAATAACGTAGGGAGGTCATGGGCTCTCCTACACTGGAGGTATTAAAGATGCATCTGGATGCATTTGTCAGGGGTGCTATAACTAAGTCCTGCATTAACCAGTAAGTGGGGGCTTGGACCCAATAGCTTTATTGGCCCATGCCAACTCTGAGGGGCATCCCTGGGCAGTAATTGAGTGACAGCACCCACAACTCTCCCTCAGCATTCCAAAAAGTGCCTAACTGAGTGTGTTTAGGCCTGTAGTCTTACTTCTGAGCAGTTATGCATAGACTTATACAGTAAGACCTGTTGACTTCCTTTTGCCAAATGGCCAATCTTTACTTCTATAGCCAAGTGCTTAACAATGTACTTTATGAAGTAGAATGGTCAGTTGGCAATTCTGGTGGTGTAAATCTCAGGTGAAACAGAAAAACTAGTAGGAACATCAGAGACTACATTCATAGAGCTTTGATCATGAGGATGCCTACAAGTTAGGCAAATCAGTACCCTCCAGATATTTTGGGCTACAACTCCCAGTCTGACCACTATGACAGGTATAGTAGAAAGCAGCTGTACAGCAACAAATCACCTACCCACTATCAAAAGTGTACCTATGCCCACAACCCAGAAAAAGAAAGCACTTATCATGAAACTTGAGCTCATCCAGAGCAGCCATGATGTAGCTGCATTATCCTAGAATGGAAAGAAACCGTGCTGCATGGTAGAGGTTACTTTTAATGCCAGCTTTGCTTCGGAGGGAGTTCCCCCTTCCTCTCACCTAATCCCATGGTAAACAATGCCACAAGACTTTCCTCCCACAGCCACCCTATTCCTGCCCTGCCCTCAGGCACAGAAGAGACTTACTCTGCTTCTGCACAGCAGACTCTTGCATCATATTGTCTTCGGGATGCACTGAGGCTACTCAAAGGTTCTGGAAAGGCACTTGGCAGATGCTCAGAGACTTTGTCTCCTTCATGGATCACTGTCTTGTCGTGGTGAAGGGGCTTGCGTAGCTCAATGAAGCTATGAGCAATGCCACGCAGGGCCATCCAAGACGGACAGGTCATAGCAGAGAGCTCTGACAAAACGTGATCCACTGGAGAAGGAAATGGCAACCCACTCCAGTATCTTTGCCATGAAAACCCCATGGATAGTACCAAAAGGCAAAAAGATATGACACTGAAAGATGAGCCCCGCAGATCGGAAGGTGTCCAATATGCTACTGGGGAAGAACGGAGGGCTAGTACTAGTAGCGCCAGAAAGAATGAAGCAACTGGGCCAAAGCTGAAAGGACACTCAGTTGCAAATGTATCTGGTGGTGAAAGGAAAGTCCGATGCGGCAAAGATCTATACACCATATGAACCTGGAGTGTAAGATCCATGAATCAAAGCAAGCTAGATGTGATCCACAAGAGATGACAAGACTGAACATCGACATCTTAGGAATCAGTAAACTAAAATGGACAGGAATGGGAGAATTTAATTCAAATGACCATCAGGTATACTACTGTGGGCAAGAATCCCTCAGAAGAAATGGAGCAGCCTTCATAGTCAATAAAAGAGTAGGAAAAGCAGTACTGGGATACAATCTTCAAAATGACAGAATGATCTCGGTTTGAATCCAAGGCAAACCATTCAACATCACAGTAGTCCAAGTCTATGCACCAACCACTGCTGCTGAAGAGGCTGAAGTTGACCAGTTCTATAAAGGCCTACAACACCTTCTAGAATTAACACCAAAAATGATGTCCTTATCATCATGGGGGATTGGAATGCTCAAGTAGGAAGACAAAAGATAACCGGAATAACAAGCAAGTTTGACTTTGGAGTACAAAATGAAGCAGGGCACAGGCTGGTAGAATTTTGTCAAGAGAATAGGATGGTCATAGCAAACACTCTTTTCCAACAACCCAAGAGATGACTGTACACATGGACATCACCAGACGGTCAACACAGAAATCAGATTGACTATGTGCTCTGCAGCCAAAGATGGAGAAGCTCTATACAGTCAGTAAAAACAACACCAAGAGCTGACTGTGCCTCAGATCATGAGCTACTCATTGCAAAATTTAGGCTTAAATTGAAGAAATTAGGGAAAAGCACTAGACCACTCAGGTATGACCTAAATCATATCCCTGATGAATATACAGTAGAGGTGACAAATAGATTTAAGGAATTCGATCTGATAGACAGAGCGCCTGAAGAACTATGGATGGAGGTTTGCAACATTGTACAAGAGGAAGCAACTAAAACCGTCCCAAAGAAAAAGAAATGCAAGAAAGCAAAATGGCTGTCTGAGGAAGCTTTACAAATAGCTGAGGAAAGAAGGGAAGCGAAAGGCAAGGGAGAAAGAGAAAGATACACCCAACTGAATGCAGAATTCCAGAGAATAGCTAGAAGAGATAAGAATGCCTTCTTAAATGAACAGTGTAAAGAAATGGAAAACAAAATGGCAAGGACCTAACAGAGGCAGAAGAGATTAAGAAGAGGCGGCAAGATTACACAGAACTATACAAGAAAGAGATTAATGTCCCTGGTAACAACGATGGGGTAGTCACTGACCTCGAGTCAGAAATCCTGGAATGTGAAGTCAAATGGACCTTAGGAAGTCTGAGCAACAACAAAGCTAGTGGAGGTGACAGCACTCCAGCTGAGCTATAAAAAATCTTAAAACATGATCCAGTAAAAGTGCTACACTCAATATGCCAGCAAATTTGGAAAACTCAACAGTGGTCACAGGATTGGAAAAGGTCAGTTTACATTCCGATCCCAAAGAAGGGTAATGCCAAGGAATGTTCAAACTACCGCACCATTGCACTCATTTCACATGCTAGCAAAGTTATGCTCAAAATCCTACAAGCTGGGCTCCAGCAGTATGTGGACCGAGAACTACCAGAAGTACAGGCAGGATTTTGAAGAGATAGAGGAACTAGAGATCAAATTGCCAACATACACTGGATCAAGGAGAAAGCTAGGGAGTTCCAGAAAAACAGCTACTTCTGCTTCATTGACTATGCTAAAGCCTTTGATTGTGTGGATCACAACCAACTGTGGCAGGTTCTTAAAGAGATGGGAGTACTGACCATCTTATTTGTCTCTTGAGAAACCTATATGTGAGTCAAGAAGCAACAGTGAGAACTGGACACAGAACCACTGATTGGTTCAAAATTGAGAAAGTTGTTTGGCAAGACTGTATACTGTCGCCTGCCTATTTAACTTATATGCAGAGCACATCATGAGAAAGGTGGGGCTAGATGAATCACCAGTTGGAATTAAGATTGCTGGGAGAAATATCAACAACCTCAGATATGTAGGTGATACCACTCTAATGGCAGAAAGTGAAGAGGAACTAAAGAGCCTCTTGATGCGAGTGAAGGAGGAGAGTGCAAAAGTTGGCTTGAAGCTCAACTGAATGCCATGATCTTAGTTTTCTTAAAAATCATGGCATTCAGTCCTCTCACTTCCTGACAAATAGATGGGGAAGAAATGGAGGTAGTGACAGATTTTATTTTCCTGGGCTCCAAGATCAGAGCAGATGGGGACTGTACCCAAGAAATTAAAAGACGTTTGCTCCTGGGGAGGAGAGCTATGGCAAATCTAGACAGCATACTAAAAAGCAGAGACATCACTCTGCCAACAAAAGTTTGTATAGTCAAGGCTATGGTTTTTCCAGTTGCAATGTATGGCTGTGAAAGCTGAACCATAAGGAAGGCTGTGCACCGAAGAACTGAGTCCTCTGAATTGTGGTGCTGGAGGAGACTCCTGTGAGTTCCTTGGACTGCAAGGTGATCAAACAGGTCAGTCCTAGAGGAGATCAACCCTGACTGCTCTTTAGAAGGCCAGATCCTGAAGGTGAAACTCAAATACTTTGGCCACCTAATGAGAAGGAAGGACTCCCTGGAGAAGAGCCTAATGCTGGGAACAATAGATGGCAAAAGAAGAAGGGGACGGCAGAGGATGAGGTGGCTAGATGGAGTCACTGGGGCAGTTGGTGTGAGCTTAAGTGGGCTCCGGGGGATGGTGGAGGACAGGAAGGCCTGGAGGAATGTTGTCCATGGGGTTGTGATGGGTCACACATGATTTTGCGACTAACAACAGCAACAGAGACTTTGTGGACTGGACACCACCCAACCACCTAGACACCATCTTGGACATCGTCCTGGCACCCTGTCCCGGGGGAACCAGATGCCCCTTGCTTGGGCGCCCCCTTATTCCAAGCAGCCCGCTGTAAGAATGCTTTCTTAGGTACTTTAGAAGGATGGCAAGCAAAAGGAGTACAGTAGTTTTATGAATGACAACAGCAGCTGCCACTAAGGCTCCCAAAACTACTCCTCTGCCAGGGCCCTCCAAAAGAGGGTTTTTCAAAGGCACATGCAGTGCTCACAGATGTAACTTAGATGGACAGTTTCAGAACGAATTTGCCGGGGTACTTCTCCCACCCAAGCTGCACCTGCAAAAAGAAAGTGGTTGTAGTTGCTCAGGTAACACTGAGAAAATCTAGAACTTTAGTTGTACAGCAATGTATTCTTCCTCCCCTCCTTCCAAAATACAAACGGGTAGAAGCAAAAAGGATCCAGGCACCTTCTCTCTAACTCAGGTCATTGGGGGCTCGGAGGGGACACGTTGCTTGCTAGCTTTCGAAACTTTTAAAAATGGTTGCAAACACAGGTATAATCCACAGTGCAAATATAGCCCTTCCCATCATAATTCATATGAGGAATACGTGGTATAGTGTTGTCGTTCCCATCCTGCAGGCTGCATCCAGCTGTCGTAAACTGGTTTAAAACGCTGTCGTTCAGAATCTTACCCACGTAGCAGGGGTAGAGAAATCGTCGCTTATGGCAACCTTGCAATGTAGGCTAGAAGTGCAGCTGACAGGAAAAGCACCGCAACGTGATCCAGCGTTATTAACTTATACAGTCATATGTGTCTGATACACGACAGCCCTCAGATTTGTTAAATTGTGTTTAAAAATGTTTGGATACCGGTTCCTCGCCCTCTCTTTATCACCTTGTTCGGGGAAGCTTCTTTGGAATTTCAGCAAAGAATAATTTTTTAAATCCCCGTGCAAAACACAGCTCAGATTGCACGAAAGGTCGTTTACAGACCTCCACAATCCCTCAACGAAACGCAAATGCTTCAGGTCCCATTTACTTTCGTAGAGACGCGCTGGTTCTTCATTCCCAGGCTGAGAAGGAACAAGGACTAGAAAGAGTGTATTACTCTTCCTATTCTATCTCTACGAAAGTGTCGTCATCAGGCCTCTCTTCCGGTCACCCCGCTCCGCGTGGTCCCTCCTGTTCATTCGTCCGGCTGGAAGTGTTTTCTCGGCCAGATTCGTGATGACGGAGCCTCCGGGCTTGGGCCACACTGAAAAGAAGCGGCTCTTGTCGGGCCGCCTCCGCACCGGCCGACTAGGTGAGTGGCGAGGGTGAGAGCGCGGGGAAGCTCGGCGAAGCAGCCGCAAGCGCCTCTTGTTGGGTCCCGCCGGCTGCGGCTGGCCTCGCCTTTTCCATGCCACCTGCTTCGCTGGGAATAGAGACGGGTTGCTTGACGGGGCGCTGTTTCTAGGCCCGTACCCCCCCTCTTCCTTCCCTAGGACCCTCTTGACCCCCGCGGAGCTCCGCTTAACCTTCCCCGCTCTCCCTCCCGGCTCAGCTTCGTGGTGGAAAAGCCTCCTGCACGATTACGCCGAAGCCTGCAAAGAGGTGGCTCAGAGTGTCAGGCAGCGGCCGGGGAAAGCGGGCCTCTACATCTCGCTGCTGGCCGGAGCGGTGGGCTGCAGCCTTCACAGTCCGTGCGAAGAGTCCTTCGAGACCAGCCTCCTGGAAGCCTCGGGCACCCTTCTCCTCCTCTCGCCGTGGACCCGCAGCGCCAGCTCGGAAGGGCACGTTCAGCGACTCATGAAGCTGAGAAATCGGGGTCAGCTGCGCTTCCAGAGTCTATTCTTTTTCTCCCTGGTCTACGAGGCTCCTTTCGATGTAGGAGTGGACCTTTACCAAGTGCACTGCAAGTACTTGAAACCATGCTGGACAGACTTTCCCAGCCAGGTCCTGGATGTCGGCTTCTGGGGGCGCTGGTGGGTTTTGCACACCAAAATGCAAGATTCAGACATTAATGATGAGGAGTTTCAACATCTACCAGAGCATCTCAGGACAGTTTCTTTCCATAACCTGCACTCAGAAGCCAATGAGAAACTTTTTGAGGAGAAGTACAAGCCTGTTGTTCTGACAGAGCAGCAAACCCAGCAAGTAAAAAGGGAGAATCAAGGGCAGCTATACTAGTAGTGTAGTTTGGCTGTAGCATTCTGTCTTCCTCAAAGATAGTGGAACAAAGTAAAAAGAACTGTTATAAATTTCCTCTTTTCTTTTTGGTTGCTGGTATGTACTTCTAGACTTAGCTAGCCATGGGGAATAAATGCTGCTTGAAAATGATGAGTGTTTTATTTCTTCATTGCGGTGTTTCTTCATTGCTGCTTCAAATTGGATACAAAATCTTGTGGAGCAAGTCAGTGGACAAATACATTAGTTTAACAGCTAAACAGTTTGAACTCCTGCCCCAGAATTAACAAGCTAACCAACTTGGTCTTGGTGCCTCTTCCTTCCCACATAAGTTAAAATAGTAGGGAAAACCTGGATGTGGGCAGTTTTACCTTCATACATTACTTGGGAGTAAATGTTATTGAACTCAATGGGGTTTCACTATGCGTACAGTACAATCCTGTACTGTATGCATACTTGCATTGTAACAGTACGATCCTATGTATATTGGGACTTTTTGTGTCTAATCTAAAAGTGGAAAGGAGTGCACTTTTAAACTGAGTTCGGCAGTTTCCTTCATGGGTGCTGCGCATGCACAAATCTTCCAAAGTTGTGGAACCTGGGGGGAACCCAACCAGCCTAGCCTACTTGCCAGTAGTAGGCTCCCACTCATTTCCTCAGTTCCTCTTCAGCACCATTGTGATAGCCTTGGCAGGAACTTGTATTATCTAAGAGACAATGACAGACCCAGCACTTTCTTTGTTTTTCCATAGAATAGGAGGACTCCAGTTTTCCTCTTTGGCCTTTTCACAACTTATGGAGTATTCACCAAATGCATGACCTTTGTTTGTGACCATTTTTGCATTCAGGGCATTCTAGTATACCCATATTAGAACAACAGTCTTATGTGTCAAGAGAAAGACCATCTGAATTCCACAATTTCATAGAATAACAGATCTGGAAGGGTCTGTAAGGCCATCAAGTTGAACCCCGTTGCTCAGTGCAGGACTCCAAGTTAAAGCATCCCTGATAGATGGCTGTCCAACTGCCTTTTGAATGTCTCCACTATGAGATAGCCCATGACATCCCTACGTAATTAGTTCCACTGCCATCCTCCTCTAACAGGCAGGATTTTTTTGTGATATCCAGTAGGAATCTAGCTTCCTGTAACTTAATTCTATTATAATTATTATAATTATTGTGACATTTCTATACTGCCATCACCCCACAGGGCTCCCTGAGCTGTTTCCTTAATCGGTGGTTAACAACAAAACATAAAACAATAAAATATAACAATGTTGTTTAGTCACAAAGCCCTGCTCAACCCATCATGACCCCATGGACAACATTCCTTCAGGCCCTCCTGTCCTCCACCATCCCCTATTATTCTGGTTATCTTTTGGCTTCCTACTGCAGCATTCCAATCCCCCATGATGATAAGGACATCATTTTTTGGTGTTAATTCTAGAAGGTGTTCTAGAAGGTGCTTCATAGAACCAGTCAACTTCAGCCTCTTCAGCACCAGTGGTTGGGGCATAGACTTGGACTACTGTGATTTTGAATGGTTTGCCCTGGATTCGAACTGAGATCATTCTGTCATTGTGGAGATTGTATCCCAGTACTGCTTTTCCTACTCTTTTCTTGACTATGAAGGCTACTCCATTTCTTCTGAGGGATTCTTGCCCACAGTAGTATACCTGATGGTCATCTGAATTAAACTCACCCATTCCTCTTCATTTTAGTTCAGTGATATCCAAGATGTTGATGTTCAGTCGTGTCATCTCATGTTTGACCACGTCCTGCTTGCCTTTATTCATAGATCTTACATTCCAGGTTCCTATGGAGTATAAATCTTTACAGCATCGGACTTTCCTTTCACCACCAGATACATCTGCAACTGAGTGTCCCTTCGCCTTTGACCCAGTCGCATCATTCTTTCTGGCGTTACTAGTACTAGCCCTCTGCTCTTCCCCAGTAGTACATTGGACACCTTCCAATCTGAGGGGCTCATCTTCCGGCATCGTATTTTTTTGCCTTTTGGTACTGTCCATGGGGTTTTCATGACAAAGATACTGGAGTGGGTTGCCATTTCCTTCTCCAGTGGATCACATTTTGTCAGAGCTCTCTGGTAGGACCTGTCCCGTCTTGGATGTTCCTGCACAGCATAACTGATAGCTTCATTGAGCTACAGAAGCCCCTTCGCCATGACAAGGCAGTGATCAAGAGTTCTTGCCTTGGTAGTCTAATGTTTGAGGTGCAGAATTTGGGAATTAGATTCAGAGGTCTGGAGTGGGTTGAGGTTGCTTTGTCCAGTTGAAGATCAAATTTTCAATGACATCAGGGCCCTAAAATGAGAAGTTTGGGATCTACTGCAGCTTTATGAGTTAAGGAGTCTATAATCCAGAAATTTAAAGGTGGTGATCAAGAGAGATAGAACTGAGAGGTGACATTTGCACATCTAGTTGGAATGTAGTGTGAATCTAATGTAGGGGTCTGCTATGCTAATTATTTTTTCCCCTTCAACATACAACACATACACGCACATGTATGCCAACTTTCTGTTAAAGTGATATTATTTCATATTGGCAGCTTGCTAGACCTAGGAGTTGTGCAAATATAGAGAAACGGGTTAATACCTGGGGCTTCAGACTTTTTAGAGATACGGCACACCACTGATCCCATATCGCAATATGGGATGGAATTAGTTTTCAGTGGATATGGCAATCTTTCTGTTTTAAGGTCGGGGCTGGAAAACCTCTAACCTGAGTTTCTTCTGTGGGCTTTACTTCTTTCCCTGTTGCCCAGGAAATCCTCACTGTTATCTCCAATCACTAATCCAGTTAGAGATAAGAGATAGAATTTGTAGAGAAATACACAGAACAGGGAATCCCTACTCTTATCACATATCAGTGATTGGCAAAAACATCTCTTTAAAGGTGTTTACATTTTTGATACTCTACTAGGCATTTCCACTTTAAATACTTTAAATTATAAAGGAGAGTTTTATTATGCAAGTTAAAAGAAAAAGCTGTGACTATTGAAAAATGCTTTTTCTATATAGTATACAAAAGTAAAATATTCTCTTCATTTAGAGCTTAGAAATTTAGGGCCCTGTCTGGTCAAATACAGCATCTTTGTTTTGT
The DNA here is from genome assembly GCF_004798865.1 of Varanus komodoensis. Taxonomy (NCBI): domain Eukaryota; kingdom Metazoa; phylum Chordata; class Lepidosauria; order Squamata; family Varanidae; genus Varanus; species Varanus komodoensis. Next base: position 726,325 of record NW_025335275.1, read on the forward strand.
TTTTTTTAATTGTAGCCACCAGAACATACAGGTGGTCATAGATGCTCATTTTGTTGTTTTTACTTTTAAAAATATCTTCCTTTTCTATAGCAAGGTGCTTTTTGCAGGTAGATGTGTTTAGAATCAGAGCAGCAGAAGCAAACTCCATTTTATGCCTATTGTTATGATAGCGCTATTATTCAAATAATTTTAATATTTGTGCTTGCACATATTTTTATTAGGGTTGGCAAAAAGCCTTTATTTTTTGCTTTAAAATGACAGAAATGTAATAGCAGTTTTAAAGCGTGGGATGTGGTAGAGGGCAGCGGATATATTATGTGTGTGCCTCCCAACTGAAGGAGCACATAAGGAGGTATCCCTAAGAGCTTAACTCCAGGGCATAAAATGTCCAAGCTGCATCACTGCTACTATCCTAAGGGAACTTTATGACTAATGGGGTGGGATAAAGAAATACAACATATCCTACGTTGGGATTTACTTCCCTTTAATTCTTCCTGACATGCCAGTCTCAGTTCAATGGGCTGCCCTAGTTAGAAATGAGAATGCATTATTCTATGGTCCATTATTTGCATTTTCAGAGTCTCAGTAAATAAATTCACCAAGACTGCAGGTAAGATGCAACTGCATGATTTATCCAGAAGGGAGCAACAGAGATGCTTTGAAAATATAAATTGCTCCATGGTTTTTCGCAAACAGGCTCCATCTACAATTACAAGTAAGGAAATATTCTTTCTATTTAAAAACTTAAAATTATCCTGCTTATTCATATACAATCAATTTTGCAATGTTAATCCTGAGATAGTTTGGCCTTGCTGGTAAAAATTTGTGGAAAACCTATTAACATAGGCATCATTCAAGTCAATGCTCCAGCAGGAGATGATGAAGAAGTAGAAATGGAAAACTTTTATCTGAAAGCACTTAGAATGAATAAAATGCCCAGAGTATACAGGATGACAACACAGCCTTTTCAAGCTGCAGAAACTGAGTCAGTCGAAATCCAAACAAGAATTTGCTAACAAATCTGGAAAACAGACCAATGGCCTGATGACAGGAAATTTTCAATACACATTTCAATTCCCAAAAAGATGCAAGTAATGCAGCAACTATAGGACCATTGTACAAATTCCCATTGCAGGAAAAGAGATGTTCAAGCTGTTGCAACAAAAAAATGCTATTCTATGTGGAGTGAGAAAGACCTGACATAGAAACAGAGTGAGTCAGAAGGGGCCTCCTGGGCCATCTAGTTTGACCCCTGGCTCCAGCCAGCTGTACTCATGTAATCCCCAACATGTGGTTGTCCAGTCTTTCCTTGAACACCCACAATGATGGGGCCTCAACCTCCTCCTTTGGAAGCCCATTCCATATCCTAGGGTCCTGTCAGGAAGTACTGCCTGACATCCAACCTGATGCCTATTAATATAGTCCAATTTGTGCAGCCACATCACATTGCTGACTCATATCAACCTGTACTCTGTACCAACAATTCCAAGATCCTTCTCACTTGTTGAGCCACGTATCTCCCGTCTTGTAACTGCATTTGGTTCCCTTTTCTTAGGTAAAGGACTTGGCATTTGTCCTTATTGAATTTCATTCTGTTGTTTTCAGCCCAGCACTCCAGCCTCTTCAGCAAGGAGGGAGTTTTCAGTGCTTGTACAGATGAGACTATTAATTCCCTCCACAAGGCCCAGACCACTGCTGGATGTATGAGGTTTGCCCAGCAACCTCAGCAGTGTAAGTGGCAAAGGACCCCTCTCAGCACCAGCTATCACCCCTTTCCTGATTGCCCATTCAGGTTACAAACAGTACACCTCCCCAAGAGGTGTGATGCTCAGCCCCACCAGAGGGTCCCACCAAAACGTCAAGACACCAGGTGAAGCTGCTAAAATTCAGGTCCAGGCAGCCCCCTCCCGTGGGCCCCACCTCTTCTGACTAACTTCACGGGCCACTTAACAGAGTTCCTCCCAGCATGGGAGAAAATAACATCTGACTCCCAGGTCCTATCCGTAATGCACAGAGGGTACAGGATCAGTTTTGACACCCTCCCACCTGTAGGCCACATTAGAACCACCCTGCCCTCACCAGCCCTGATGGCAGAGGCAGAGGTCCTGTTGTTCAAGGGAGCGATAGAGTAAGTCTCCATGGACTTGGACTTGCACGGGTTTCTACTCCCAGTACTTTACCATGCCCGAACAGGATGAGGGCCTTAGACCAACCTTGGACCTAAGAGGCATCAATAAGAGGTTCATAAGAGGCGTTATTACTCCTAAACGTTTCAGGAGGACCACCCTACAGAGCATCCTCCTCCTGCTCAGACAGGGACACTGGTTCACTTCCATTGACCTCAAGGATGCCTATTTCCATATCACTGTGAACCAGGCCTATAAGCACTTCCTTCACTTAGGGCAGAAGGCATGCCAGTTCTCTGTCCTTCCATTTGGCCTGGCCACAGCATCCCATGTTTTCAGCAAATGCATGGCAGTGGTCTGTGCCTGCCTGAGGCTCCAGGGTGTCCAGTTATTTCCGTACCTAGATGACTCACTCCTGACAGCCCCCTCCAGACATGGACTGTTGCAGATGGGGTGCACTGCATGCACGCTCTTGCAGAACCTGGGACTCTTCATTCATCATGATGAGTCTGTTCGTTTCCCTACCTAGTCCATCATCTTAATAGGGGCTCACTTGGACTCCATACCCACCAAGCCATTCCTCCCACAAGCAAGAGCAGAGACACTCATCTCGCTGGCCAGGTCCATCAGGTCCACAGCCCACTCTATGGCACAAACCATACAAAGGCTCCTTAGCTTCATGGCAGCCAGTGCGTTAGGCACCACCATGGATATGAAGAGAGATGGTAAGAGGGATTAGAAGGAAGAGGGACTACCACAGGAAAGAGACACTGGGGCAAGTAAACAAAAGGGTATACCTAGAGGAAGCAGCATGATGCAGAAGGATTCTTTACAAGGCTAGGGCTGATAATGAGCTGAGACTTGTAAAGAACATCAAGAGCAACAAAAAGGACTTCGACCTTCATGTAAATAGGAGGAGAAAAGGGAGACAGGTGGTGAGATCACTTAAAAGGGAGGGAAGGGATCTGGTGATTGATGTAAGGGAACAGGCACAGATGTTAAATGATTATTTTGCTTCTCTGTCCTCCCCAAAGTGGGTTCAGGGAGATCTACTGGGAGGGGGGCAGATGAGGTTGGGGTTATGGGGGCACAGATTGGAGTCACTTCCCTAGAAGTTGAGAAGCTCCTCAGGGTCCTGGATGCTACAAACCCCTGATGGGTTATATCGGAGGGTACCTTGGGAAAGGGCAAGGGTACTCTCATGTCCATTGGCCTTCATTTTTGAGGCCTTGTGGAAAATGGGAGAAGTTCCAGAGGACTGGAGGGTGGCATCAGTGGTTCCAGTCTTCAAAAAGTGTAGCAGAGGGATTATGGGGAATTACAGGCCACTTAGCCTTACATCCATTCTGGGAGAGATGATGGAAAAGCTTATAATAGGAAAAGTTCCAGAAACCCTAGATAGGGGAAGTAGGTTGACAACTAAGCAGCACAGATTCTGTTAAAATAGATCCTGCCAGACAAACCTTGCGGAATTCTATGACAAAGTCTCAGGTTGGCTAGATGGAGGGGATGCAGTGAATGTGGTATACCTGGATCTCAACAAGGCCTTTGACAAAGTGCTGCATGATATCCTGGTCGAGAAATTGCTGAGCTTTGGAATAGATCAGTGCACTGTCTGATAGATTAGAACATGCCTGACAGACCACAAGAAGAGGGTGACTATCAGTGGGTAATCATCAGGATGGCAGGCAGCGATGAGCCCGCCCGCCCCCAGGGCTCAGTTCTGAGGCCGGTTCTGTTCAGCCCTTTAATCAATGACATGGAGGAGGGGATAACCAGTCTGCTGACTAAATTTGCAGATGATACTAAAGTAAAGGGAGTGGCCACAACTGAGGAGCAGGTGATCCAGATCCAGAAGGATCTGGACAGGCTGTGGAAGTGGGCAGGAGACAACAGGATGTCATTCAATGTGAATAAGTGCAAGGACTTGCAGTTGGGATGCAGGAATAGGTGTCACAGGAACAGGATTGGGGACATGTGGCTGGAGAGCTGCACTTGTGAAAGGGATCCCAGGTACCTGTCAATGGTGGGCTGAACATGAGCCAGCAGTGTGACGTGGCAGTTAGGAAGGCAATGCCACCCTTAGATGTATAGCCAGAAGCATGGCTTCCCCGATCTAGGGAGCTGTTGATACCACTCTACACAATTCTGGTGCACCCACAACTAGAGTACTGTGACCAGTTCTGGGCTGCACATCATAGGAGAGACACAGATAGATTAGAATTGGTTCAGTGCAGGGGTGCAAGAATGGTAGCTGGGTTGGGAGGGATGACATACGAGCAGAGATTGAGGGAACTGTGTCTTTTCAGCCTGGAGAAGAGGAGACTCCAAGGGTGTCTTCTAGTGATTATGTGAGGGGATGTCATGTGGAGGACCTTGACCTGTTCTTCCCTACAGTGGAGGGCAAGAAGCATTCCAGTGGTTCAAAGCTGCAGGAACCGGGCTTCAGGTAGGATGTCCAGAAGTACTTCCTGACAGTTAGGACCCTGGGATATGGAATGGGCTTCCAAAGGAGGAGGTTGAGACCCCATCAGTGAGGGTGTTCAAGGAAAGATTGGACAACCACTTGTTGGAAATTACATGAGTGGAGCTGGCTGGAGCCAGGGGTCAGACTAGATGGCCTGGGAGGCCCCTTCTGATTCATTTTGTTCAAAAATATGTTTCTATGATTCTATTATTCTAAACAAACTGACTTTTCTTGTGGTGGGCAGGATTTAGAAACAGTCTCAGCAATAGCTTGTTCTGCATCAGCTCTTGAAACAGTCCAGAATTATATGTCTGGAATATTCTTGTTCGCTGATACATTTTTAATGTTTACTACAGCATCTTAATTTAACAATGAATTTTGTTGTATGTATAGAACATCTGTAATTCACATAGCTTCATCAATGTATAGTTACTGGGGTGGGGGATGGGATGGAAAGGTAATTAAACCATTTATGAACATGAGAGAGAGAGAGAAAGAGAGAGAGAGAGAGAGAGAGAGAGAGAGAGAGAGAGAGAGAGAGAAATTTGAACAGGGTGTACTTCTGGTGCATAGGAAGACTGTCAGAGGAAGCAACCCTATGGCCCCAAGAGTGTCTGAGGGTGCATAGGATGCTTTGGATTCCTAGATCCAAGATCAGAGACAGCACATCCACCTCAGAATAGGGAATCTGCAGTCCTTCCCCTCCCACTCCCCCTTGCAGTGAGTGCTGTGCTGGCTGCTTCCGTGTGGGGCAGGGGAGAGTTTTGGTGGGTAGGAAGGTGAGGAGACTGGAAACCCCAGGTTATGAGCTATCCTCAGGCCATTCCACTCTTCTTCCCTTCAGCTCCAAAATACCTTCACTAGACAGACAAAAAGTACACTAACATAGCTACAATTTGGAATCCTCACAGAGCCCAGCCAAAGCCTCAGTCTTGCTCGCTCTCTTTGCCTCTGATGCAGTATTTATTTCTGGCACTTTTACAATGACACATTCTCTAGGTGGTGTACAACACATTAAAAACTAAAAGGACACAGTATGACAGAGAACAAGCTGGGCTATAACTAACTTGGAATCGGTGCAGTGTAGGGCCACAAAGATGGTAGCTGGTTTGCAGGGGAAGCCATATGAGGCAAGACTGTGGGAACTGGGTCTTTTCAGCCTGGAGAAGAGGAGACTGAGGTGAAATATAGGTACATGAGGGGGTGTCATGTGGAGGTGGGTAAACACCTGTTTTCTCCTGCAGAGGAGGGTAGGACATGTTCCAATGGAGCAAAACTTAGTGAACTTAGTTCAGTTTGGATGCCAGAAAGTGCTTCCTGACAGTTAGGACCTCTAGGGTATAGAATGGGCTTCCACGGGAGGTGGTTGGAGCCCCATCGGTGAGGGTGTTCAAGGATAGGCTGGACATGCACATGGTAGGCATGTCTTGAGTGGAGACAGCTGGAGGTGGGGATCAGACTAGATGGCCACAGAGACCCGTTATGACTTGCTCTGTTTCTATGTTCCCAACTGCAATGAGCAGAAACAAACAAAAAACCCTACAGCACAAAGTAAGACCAGCATCGAAACAAAGCATGCCAAGATCTAAAAGCATTAAAATAATGCTTCCAGTGTTTGGAAGAATGAAATGACATTTTCCTGGTACCCTACAAACCAGCAATCACATAGGTGTCAGGTAAGCTTCTCTAAGGAGGACTTCCCACCAATGATATTTTTTCCTCTAAAAGTAAGCCCTTATCTTGGGAAGAGGGTCCCAGTTATAACTATGGGGTAAGTAAGTATGGGATGTTGTGCTCCTTTGAGGAACTTGAATCCAGACCTGGAGGACCTGGGTTTGGAAGCAGAAAATGCAGGCTTCATCTTTTGTATAACATGTTGCTATATTAGCCTAGACTGCTAGCTGTGACAGCTGCCACCAAGTTTAAGTAGCTTGTTACCAGGGATCAGTATGTTTACTATGCCTGCCTGCATAGTTATACATCGAGATAGCATGTTGAGTCACCTTTGCTAAGCTGGAAAAGGACAGGCCTACAACTGGATGGGTTACCACATGTGGAAGTGGAGCAGGGTGTTGGACTCGATGGCCTAATAGGCCATCCAACTATACTATTATCCTATCCTACCCTACCCTACCCAATACAGCTTTCACATAGTCGGAAATGTTGCTGCTTTACCGATCAGTCAAATCCAAATTGAATTCTATGCAACTCTAAACATTACATACTTTCACCTCCACTGTAGATGCAAAGGATACGTCCTAACCCCCTTATTGCAAATATAAAGTGTGCACAGACTCACAGAAGCATAGAATAGTAGAGTTAAAAGGGACCTCCCCCCCAGTTCAATGCAGGACTCCAAGATAAAGCATCTCTCTCAGGTGGCTGACCGCTGGCATCATGAATGCTTCCAGTGTGGGAGAGCCCATCCCTCTCAGGTGGTTCTCCCATATAATTGGTTCCATTGTTGTACTGCTCCTGATGTCTGGCCAGAAACTGTGTGTGAGTCCATTATTCTACATCCTGCACTCTGGGATGATCAAGAAAAGATCCTGGCCTTTCAAGTACTTGGAAGTACTTGAAGTATATCCCCTCAGTCTTCTCTTCTCAGGCAAAACACACCCAGTTCTATCACTCTCTTCTCAAAGGGCTTTGTTTCCAGTCCTTATCACTCTCCTCTGAATCTCCTCCAGCTTGTCTACATCTTCCCTGAAGTGTAGTGCCCAGAACTGGACACCATACTCAAGATGGGGCCAAGCTAGTGCCTAGAGTACCTCGTGTGATTTGAAAGTTGTACTTTTATTATTGCAGCCCAAAATAGCACAGGGCCTTTTTGTAGCCACATCACATACTTGGCTTATATGCTGATTACATGCAATCTACAAAAATGCCAAGACCCTTCTCGCTTGCAGTGTTGTTAAGCCTAGTATCTTGTAACTCTGCATTTGGTTCCCTTTTCCTAGGAGTAGAACTTGGCATTTGTCCCTGTTAAATTTCATTTTGTTGTTTTCAGCCCAGCACTCAAGATCACTGAATTTTGCCTCTTTCTTCCACTCAGTTTTTTGTCATATCTACAGTTTATCAGCATTGTATGTCAGCATTCCATGTCACACCTCATTCAAGTCATTAATAAAAATACTCAGGATCACTGGCTTCATGAATGCATTCTGGCCTTTCTGCAGTTTGAGAAGGTGCTATTGATGAACACTTTGAGTCTGCTTCTATAGCCAGCTGTGGATCCGCCTGATATCTGTTCCACCCAGCTCACTTTTAGCTAGTTTTCAGATCAGAATGTCATGGGATACTTTGTCAAAAGCTTTACTAAAGTTCAGATATATTATGTCTACAGCATTCCACAGTCCACAAGACAGGATACCTGATCAAAAATGAAATCAGATTAGTTCTTGATAAATCTGGCAAGATTTGTTCTTGGTAAATCTGTGCTGGCTTCTGGTAATCACTGCATTGTCTTCAAAATGCTTACAGAATAACTTCTTTATTATCTGCTCCAGAATTTTCCCAAGAATTGATGTCAATCTAACTGATCTGTATTTCTCAGGATCCTTTTTGTCCTCTTTGTGGATAGGGACATTAGCCCTCCTCCAGACATCTGGCACATCTCCTGTCTTCCATGATTTCTCTAAGATAATACAGAGTTCTGAGAGTTCCTTCATTATTGTATTATGCAGTTAATTGGGCCCTGGAGACCTGAGCTCATTCAAAGAAATTAGGTGTTCCTTGAGCCTTTGTTTATTTGTCTCAAGCTTCAACCCTGTCCCTTCAGTTTGTAGTCTTTTTTGCCAGGGCAGTCATAGATCTGCTTTTGGAAGAAAACCGAGACAAGCAGAAATGGAAGGGTCCCTGCATCTCTGAATTAGTTTTCTCTGGTATTAAACCAGGTCTTAAATATATTTATTTGACTTCTATACAACAGGAGCAGCAGGAAGTAACATGCAGATTTGACCTTAATGCCTACACATGAATTGGCTTTCCTATAATTTCTGACAAGCTCGGAGTTTTAATCATACTTAGCATTTATATAGCACTCAGAATAACTTGCATGCATCAACTGGGTAATTCCTGTAAGTTGGCTGCAAGTAGGAGGGTAACTATTCCTATACTGGGGAGCGGGTGGTGTGAGACAGAACAGCGACTTCCCTAAGGCTACCTAGTGAGTTGATGGGTGAGGCTATCTCGCTCCAGTCATTGAGGGCTTAGTGTTGCAGTTTCTCATGCAAAGTTCCTTCCTCTCATGCAAGTCAGGAAAGCGTAAAATGAATTGCTGCAGGTCACCATGCTCCAGCCTGCTTGGGACTGGCAATTCATTCAATCAACATCCTCAGCAGAGGGCTTCCTGAAAGAGCAGACATAGCCCGGGGGTACAGAGGTTTTTCTCTTTTTAAGGCAGGAGGTGATCAAGTTTGTCAAGCTCTTGCATATTTTCAGTCTTCCATTGTTTCAGCCAACTGCATATCTAGCTAGTTGCAAAAGCATTTCTACAAAAAGGTTAAATACCAACCCCTATGACTGGGAGGATGGACTATATTCCAAGGCCGGTTTCTTCTTGTCCTTGCTAATTGTCCTCACACATCTAGTCACGTTTTTTCAGTTATTTTTTCAGCTTGAAATTGGATTGAACTGTTTGAGAATTTTCGGCCTATTTGGACATGCTTCTGGGAGGGATTCTTTTGCCTTTATAGAGGATATAATTAGAACCTGACTGAACAAAATCTTGTTTAGACCCTATGATCCTGGGCAAGGGTAACTAAAATGGACGAATAGATTGGAGGAACTCTCCAGTGAAGAAAAGTTACAACATTTGGGGACTTTCGGTTTGCAAAAGGTAACTTGGGGATGTGCAGAGGATTATAAAATTACATAAGGTGTAGCCAAAATAGAGATGGTTTTTCTTCCCCTCTCTTAATACCAGAATATTAGTTTGTCCCCTATGGCGAGTTGGAGAAGATTCAGGAGAGATTAAAAGAGAATTTGTACACAAATCCTATAGTTCAGCCACTACAAGATGATGTGATAGAAACCAACTTCAAAAGTGGCTTTAGAAAGGATTAGACAGATTCCTGGAGGATAGATATCAATGGTTACCAGTCCTGGTGGCTAAATGCTACCTGCCGTATTCCGCATGGGATGCTGGCTGGCCACTGTGTGAACAGAATGCTGGGCTAGATGGGCCGTAGGTCTGATCCGGCAGGGCTCTTCTGTTACTCATGTGTGCTTATTGTCAAGTGGAGACAATATATACTCTAAAGATATAAAATTGTATTTTCAGTACTGTTGTAAATCGCCTAGAGAGCTTTGGTTATTGGATGGTATAAAATAAAATTAATAAAAATGATTCCTGAACTCATTCCTCAAATGAATAGAATCAGAATGAATGCTTGTATATTTTCCAGTCTGAAAAAAAATACACTCTCTCTCCTATCTTCTCATTCTCCTGAAAGCAACCACAAAATTTTGCTGGAATGTCATTTCATTTGGTCTGCCATTTATTTGTTTATTCATTATATTTATATGCTGCCCTATAGCCCAAAGGGCTCTCTGGGCAGCTTACAATAAAAACATATAAAACAATAAAATAGAACAATAAAATCAAGAAACTAATAAAAAAATCCAATTGAAATAAAATCTGATCTTTGTGGCAGAGAAACATAATGAACAAGCAGTGATAAGTTAACAGAATAAAAACCCAATGGCACTAAAACACAGGTTAAATTGAGAGATTTTTGCTTGGCTATGCAAGACAAGCAGTGATGGTGCCAAGTGCCCTACCTCAGGGAGGGCATTCCATAGGTGGGGTGCAATCACGGAGAAGGCCCTTTTCCTAGCCATTTGCCCCCTTAAGCCTTTTAGACATTAATTTATATGTATCTAATGTAGGTACATCATTTTGACTGCATTCACCCTTGGCTCAGAAGCTTTAGTGTTCTGCAGTTCCTCTATACTTTTTCAGGTATAGGCAACTTATGGCCTTCCAGAATTTTTTGGCTAACAG
>NW_025335275.1:737024-771546 GCF_004798865.1 Varanus komodoensis
CCCATCAGCCCTAGCCAGCATAGCCAAAGGTAAAGGATGGGAGCTGTAGACCAAAGCATCTTGAAGGCCACAAATGGACCTCTCCAAGCTTACACAATGGAATGGATGGAGATACTGCAAATTTTTATTCTTCTGGATCTTTCAGTGGCTTACGATACTTTCAACCACAGTATGGTCTTGAACTGTCTTGCTAGGATGGGGCTTGAAGGCATGGTGTTATGAGTCCCATTTTTTGTTGGAGACTCTATTTTGTCTTCATAGCCTTTGAAGTGCTTCAGGTTACCATTCTGCCCTCTATACTTTTTAATATCTACATGAACTTTCTGGGAGAAGTCATTTGGACTTAAGTGCCCTTAGCATACAAAAGCTATACAGCTCTACCTTTTTTCCATCTACTAGTCCCAAGGAGGCCGTAGAAGTCCTGAAAGAGGTGGCTGGATGCAGTTTTGGCTAAGCGAAGTTTAATCCTGGTAAGACAGAAGGTGGGAAATCTACTATCAGGTTTGTAAAGGACATGGCTGTGGTTTCCCATGACAGATGAAGGCTGCTGTTTGGAAGTCTTCCTGCACTCAGTACTATCTGTAGAAACACTGGTGGCTAGGAACACCATTTCCAGCTGGGACCCTACCTAGAAAAAGTGGACTGTATCTCTATCACCCATCCCCTGATTACATCCAGATTGTAATTTGCTGTGCATGGGACTGCCTTTAAAGATGGTTCCAAAAGCTCAATCGGTACAGAATGCAGCTAAGAGACTTTTGGGGGTCAATGCTAACAATCACAGAATGCCTATGTTGCCCTGACTGTCTAATTTGTTTCTGGGCCCAATTTAAAGGACTGACATTGGCTTTTAAAACAGGTCATGTGATTGTTTTCTGCATGCCAGCCTGGTCTAGAAGGCAAAGGAGCAAGGGTGGAAAAGACTCGGCAACCTGTCGTAAGGTGAGTAGCTGCTAGAGGAGAAGGCCATTGTAAGCTTTGCTTATGGTGGCAGGTACAGCTCATCATGTTAGAAGTGAGATGGTATACCTGTTTAATTCCTTTGCCTATATATCTCAAAATACATCAGATTCCTGTTTGCCTTTGTGAACTGGTCCTCTATCAAATAGGATGCTAAGATTCACACCATCTCTTCCACACACACTTTCACTTCAGGGTGGTCTATTTAGAGCCTTACTGATTTTTGCTTTGAAACATTAAAAATGGTAAGAATTCTACCCATGTTTCAAAATCTGTTCTTTATTTAGTGTTCTATTCTGCACTTTCAGCATAGAAAAGTGTCCAGGAGGGCTCTTAATTATATAATAAAAACCAAATAATAAAAAATGAACATTGCAAAACAAAAAGAAGAGTGCTGCTTTTCTTTGCAGCTGTTTATCATTTTTATAACTGCTAGAGCTGGTGAGGTTGAGTTGGTCCAGCTGTCCAGGAAGCATCCACCAGGGCCAACTTGATGTAAAGTTGGGCTGCTGTCAGTAGCTCCCTTGGTTGAAAGGATCTGAAGAGCATCCAGCAAACTGAACAAAATATAACAAGATATAATAGAGAGATGTTTATTATTTTCTATACCACCCAATAGCTGAAGCTATTTGGGCAATTCACTACTATTTATTGAATTACAATACAAATACAGATACAATAAAATAGAGTAGAAAATTCTAGTGCATTCTAACATTTGAATATACAAAAGTTTAAACATCCACAACAGTTTCAATAAATCAAAACCAATTTCAACAGCTGACATAGTCTGTCATATGCCATTAAATGCCAATGTGAACGGAAGGCATGTTGAAAATGCTGGAAAAAATGACAATGTTGGCATCAGGTAGGCCTCAGTACAAAGATAATTCTATACTTGGGACTGCCAACACTGAGAAGGTTGCTGCCCTGCAAGGATAGCATGGTTAATAGTATTAAAAGCCACTGAGAGAGCCAGAAGTATCAATAGGGTTACACTCGCCAATCTTTCTCCCTCCATAGGTGATCATACAGAATGACATCTATTTCTATGCCAAAACCCAGCCTGAAATGGACCCAGATAATTAGGGTGCCTGGGGCCAGTTTGTCATCACCCACTCAAGAGCCTTGCCCAAGAAGGGAGCATTTGCCATTGATCTGAAGTTGTCCTCAGGATCTTCCACAGTTTCAAGGAGGCTTCTTGAGTAATCTCACCACCCCCTCTTACAAGTTAATCCCCTCCCTGGTCCAGCTGGTTGTTCCCTCTCTCATGGCTTTTGTTAGCTAAGAGAGGGAAGCTTCCAGTACAGATGGGGTTGCAGGAACCTGTCCAATTACCTTGCCAACATAGTTGAGCTGAACCAACTGAAAGTCAACCAATAAAACTGACCTTATTAAGAGGTTAATGTTTCATTGGACAGTTTTATCTAGCACTTTTTAAAACTTAAAAAAAACCCCAAGATTAAAACTTGGTCCAGGATCAAAGGAGAAAGCTGAAGAGGACTCAAATTACAGCTGTGGGCTGGAGCAAACTCAGGCTACGACACACAAATAAAGGAATCTTCATTCTTCCTATGTAGGGCCCTTATATTTTACTTTTTTGCATTTCTGTACTGAAAAATACAGAATTATGTTTAAAACCTTATAAAACCAATGAGAAAACAAACTTCAAAGACTGCAAAAATCTTTGGAGAAGATTAAAGAAAGCAAACTAAAAATGCACTACAACCCTGAGAAGTAGGTTAAGCTGAGAAATGGCTACTCCCAGTTTTATGGCTCAGCAGAAATTTCAACCATATGGCTACATATGCAACAATAGAATCAGAGAAAAGTAGGGTTGGAAGGGGTCGTCTGCTTAGTACAGCACTCCCAAGTTAAACCATCCCTCTCAAGATGGCTGTCCAGTTGTATTTTGAATGCCTCAGATGTGGGAAAACCCACTACCTGCTGGGGTAATGGGTTTCATTGCCATACTGCTCAATAAGTCAGGAAATTCTTCCTATGTTCAGCCAGAATCCGGCTTCCTGTAACTTGATATTTCATCCAATGCATTGCACACAGGAGCCAATGGCTGAATCTTGAATTTCTGTGAATGCCATCAAATCTCAAGTCCTTTTTTGATCAGATTGCTCAGGGTGGGTCTGGATGCAACAGGAACCAAGGAGGGAAATGTATGTTGAACATTGCTGGAAGCAAGAAAATTCACTTTCCAGTTGTATTCCACTTTATTTATTGGACCTTATCAAATTTATTATGACAGCTAGACACCGATTGAACACTGCCTGTTTCACCTGAATTTCATGAAAAGGCCTTGAGTGTCATCCACAGCCTTAGCAATCTTAAAGAGTTAAATTCCATTCTGTTCACCAAGCCTTCCTTTGTATTAGACATGCCTGGATTGCACCATATAAAGAGGCATAGCCATGTCATACCTTTGAAAGAAAAAGCAGCCATTAAATCTTCAAGCAGCATTCCTAATGTGGTAAATTGTACTACAGGAAGTAGCATATGTGCTTTTAAAAAATTCTGCTTGCTAAGTTTTTAGCAGCACTCTGACAAGTGGAAACTGATGTAAACTTAACTTTATCTTAGGCTAAGGATAAACATTACTTGCTAAATTTCTGCATATTAGTCAGCTTTAAAATGCCTAGGAGCAAAAAGTTGATTAGCAAATGTGAACAACCTGATCGTCTGAGTAATTGCAAGAGTTACCTGAAAAAAAATGGTTCATATATTCCAACAAGTCTCATTCCATAAGGCATACTAGTGGATGATTTGAATGGAAACCTGGATAAAAATAATCTCCCAACTAACTTCACACAAACATGACTGAGGTATTATCTAGGATAAACATAGTAATGCTGGAACACCTTCAGGACTTAACATGGGCTCATTCATGTGGGTTTGTTTGGATGGTACATAATTGACATACTCTATCTCCTTAATTCATTCCTACAAGTCTTGAAAAAAATATGAGGAAGAAATGTAACAGCATCAAACTAATGAAAGGTTTGAAAGGCTTTTGTTTAGGACTCACTCCCAGCCATGGAAGGCCTTAGAATGGTCATATGACACCCTACCCCTGCCAAGCCAAATTTATGGGACTGAAAAACCCTTAACTCAAAAATTAGATTGGTCTTTACAATGCATACTTTCAGCAGCTTTGGATGGATGATTCAAGAAAATGACCTACTGAGAAAAGCCAATGGGTTTGTGGAAGCAATGTGGGCTTCTGGATGGATTAACATAGTATAACCAGGATCGGGAATGTAGCAGATTTTCTCAGTTCAACTGGAAATGCCAGGAGCCAGCTGCTTTTGCCAATACTGCAAATCGAACTAGTCATTCTAGTAAATTCCTATGGTAAGTAATAATTCCATTTAAATCATTTCCTTCATCAAGCATTACTTCCCCCATTTGTGAACTCCCCCATGGAGATTTACAATGAGTAGTTATCATGGAAAGAAACTTCGCTGACATATAATCCTCAGGGTTGTTGTGAGGATAAGATGGAGGAGGAGATGTAAACTGCCTTGAGCCCTTTGTAGGAAAAAGGCAGGATATAAATCGAAAAATAAATAAATAAAAATAAATAACCTCCTTTCCTGGCGGTTAAGTCCCAGTCCATATAGTAGCCCCAGAAAACTATTTCAAGTCATTCCAGTCATGAATCTGTCCGATCCTTTTGCACTTGAACTGAAACAAAAGCTCACTTTTTCCACCTGAAAACTCATTTCTGCAGTGCCACAGGAGCAGGAAACAACCAGCCCACCACAGAGGGACAGGTGTTACCCATTGTGGAAGCTAATCAGAAGAGGCTGAGATAGAATAAAACATTCAGGCAGCTGCAGCAGACCCTCTCTGGTAGGTGTAATCAATGTACATGTTCTGAGAGTATTCACTAAAGAACAGTTTATAAAAAATTGTTGTTATTGTTTAATAATAATAATAGGTGGATGCTTTCAGCAAACAGGAGCATTTGCTTGGAAGTAAATCCCCTTGCATTTTGACCTCTGTGGGAGTACTGACAATCCTCTGGGAGTAAAGGTGTGCATTGAATTTTGGTACTGACTTTATATCCAAGCTTCTATTTAATTTCTATACCGCCTAACAGCCAAAGCTCTCTGGGTGGTAAACAGTCATAAATACAACAAATAAGCATGAAATACATTTAACATTTTAAACATTTTTATAACTATGAATTAAAATCAGGCATTTACCAACTGCTAGACCTGCTGGAAAGCAGCAGGCACTCCTGCTCCTATGTGCTACCTGGAGCCAAAACGGCCTTGGTGGGGAGACAACTTCATAATCTGGGGGCTACCAGAGAACCTCTGCCCTGTTGCCACCCCCCCCCCCAACCCAACCCAACCCAACCCTCCCTTGGAGGTGGCATTCGAAAGAAGGCCTTGGATGTTCAGCAGTGTTAACTCTACTGAAGTTCTTTTCTCCTGCCCTAAGACCTCTTAGGGCAGGGATAGCTACTTTCCTGTCTTCTATGCAGTGGGTACTCCAAACTGGAAGGAGACCAACAGTATATTTTTCACACAGCATTGGATATGGAACTTGAATGTTGGAGCAACTGCTTGATGCAATAGGGGCAGGAGACTTCAGACTTGTAGGAGCTACCTTTTGTTGTTACCAGAAGTACCCCAATCCAGAAATACCCCAATCAAAGCCAAAAACAAATTAGCAGCATGTGCTAAAACTTAAGGAATAGGATGCCCCTAAGCTCTGCTCAATAATTTGCGATTCCTAATAGACGATCCTTTCACACACAAAAAGCATTCCTGTTTTTTTCTCACCCTACCCCCACAAGCATAATTTTTCAGCAGCCTAATGTAGGGAAAAAACCTTTGCAAGTGTTCAACTACAAAAAGTACTCTTGAGTACAGAGCAAATCTATATCCAGAGTACAGAAAGCACATCACCCAAAGATGATATGGATCACAGTCTACTTTCTGCCCATCCTTAACATATAATAACTAAACAAAGTTATAATAGAATTCTAAGCACCAGATTATAATCCCACTTACAGATGTTTAGCATTAATTTAAAATATAAATCATTGTAATTCAAATATTCTCAGAACACTTTACAAAAAGGTTAACATTAAAAGGTTGAAATAACAATAAGCCAGAGTCCCAGTACTTGATATTAAAATACAATGATTAAAATATATTACCTAACAATTAAACTGGGTAAATAAAAACATTTTGGCCTGATGCTGGAATGGATAAGACATTGGTGCCAGGCAAACTTCTCTGAGGAGCTAAGGGTACTATAGCAGAAAAGACCCTTCTCCATATGGCAGCCCTCCTTACTTCTTTCAGGGGGAAATTTTATAGAAGGACCTCCTCAGCTGACCTTATGATCCAGGCAGACTCGTACATCCCTTTAGGCTCTAAATGCTGTAGGCCTTTATATCAACAGCACCTTAAATCAGGCCCAAACTTCAATTGGTAGCTAGTGTAACTGGTATAAGACCAGTGTAATATGTCCCCATCTACCAGCAGCACCATGGCAGTTCTATTTTGAATCAATTGCAGCATCTGGATCATTTTCAAAGGCAACTCCACATCAAGTGTTACACCATATTCCAACCAGGTGATTACCAGTGTGTGGATTACTGTTGCTGGGACTTGTCTATCCAGGCAAGAGTGCAGCTGATGGGACCAGCCTCAGCTGGAGGAAGGCACTCTTTGCAATAGAGGCCACCTGGAATTTCAGGGAAAGTTCTGGGTTGAGGAGTACTTCCAAGCTGTGCACCCTGCCCCTTAGGGAGACTGCAACCCTTCAAGACAGGGGTAAATATCACTCACCTGAACAGATGCCCCACCCTCCAGTAACACTTCCCTATCTGGATTAAGCTTCAGTTTATTGGCCCTCAACTACTCTATCACAGATACCAGTTTAGAAGTCACTGTCTCACCTAGATTAGATGAGAATGAGGTAGAGCTGGTTGTAGCCCAAACCGCTGGATCCCACTAATATGAATTCTGTGTACACCTATGTGTTCGTTAAAATGTGTCATGGCTATCTCGGCCATTATGTTGTCTCAAAGTCTGTGAATATATCAATCTGCATTATTTTTATTTTTAGTGTCAAGGGCATGCACTGATGCCATTTGGGCTTTTGCAGCCTCAGATGCCCTGCTTCTCAATTGCCCTAAACAGAAAACACGGAATTAGCTATCCAGGTTATTGGCACAACTGGCTTTAACCTGCTGTCATGGCTGAGTGGGGTCTACAAAACTGGACTAGTTTTTTACTGCATCGGACACTAAGCCAGAGATGCCCTCTAGATGTTTTGGGGTGTAGTTTCCATACTTCCTGGTCCATCTGACTTGGCCCAATGGAAACTGTAGCCCAAAACATCGGTAGGACCTCCCTCTGCTCATGCAAGTGTACCATTTTGGCTCAGAAAACAGGAATAGGTTTCCCATCCCACACTATTTAGTCATTATCCAGAGGAGGGGAGTCATGTCATGTTCTTTTACTTCTTGTTCTTCAGTAATTTCCCATGTTCATCACAGTTAAATAAAAGTCTTAATGCACCTCAAGAACAAGCTAAGGCTTGCACGATGAGGCTTTTCAATTGCTCTTGCCTATGGGGAGGAAGATCCAGGCAGTGGATTTTTACCAAAGAATTGTTTTTTATATTTCATTAACAAGTAGCCTTGGGGTGCCTGGTGCACTGGTAGGATAGCAACTTTTCCCAAATGTATTGTGCACTCATGGTAAAATAATTACCGTACAGTAAAAATGAAGCAAATAAGCTCAATTAAGACACAGGTAACGCTTTTGTGCTTTTTACTATAGGAACGGTTGTAGCATAAACTCCTTGTGCAATTGAAAAAAAACAATGACAGCAACAGAGTAAAATATTGTACATTAACAAAACAGTTCTGGTGCTCAGTACACATGCTTCCCATGAGTTAAAAAACAAAACAAAAAAGCAATCAGCAACTCTAGATACTATTTACCATTTGCTTCTTTCTCTTGTCTTATTTGGAGAGTAAAGCTACTCTGGCCCCTTTTACTTCACAGCAGGCCACTCTTGAGCAGGGGCAGTTTTACAATACTGCTGGCTAAGAGGCAGACATGCCCTCCCCTCTTCCAGCTCTGTCATTTAAAAGAATACTTAGTGAGGCTAATCAGAAGAAAAATGAGTGTCCCACAGTTGCATAGAAAAGAGCACATAAGAAATAATTTCTTCTGATTACTATACTCGATTGATTTGTCCTGCTGGAGACCGAAATATCCCTACACAAGTAATTGTAAGGAGGGATGCAGTAAATGTTTCTTCATATCAGACTACAGTGACCACATACCACACTGGCCATAGGTTTTAGGCTCAGCAGATATGTCCCAGCTAAGAAAGCCATTGACTCAAGAATTACAGACCTGTTTCTAAAGTTTATAATGTCAGTGGCTTATGAAGTGCTTATGAAATGAATGCATGAACGACTGGGCTCACTGAGAGGATCTGTAGTGCAATGGAAAAACACCGTCTAGTGGCAAGGCTGGGTTGCTGACTATTCTTCATGGATTCCTTTGACTGGTCTGTACCTTGCTCAGGAACTGGCAAGCAACTTAGTGAACACCGTGTAACTTAGTAAAGAAAAATATTGCAATGCACAGCTGCGTGCATTGCAGCAGCATAAAAGCAGCAGTTGTGGATGCTTTTAATTTTCTTGTCTTCTCCTTCCTTCAGACTATCTTCATTCTCCTTTCTAACCTGAATCTCTATGCATTTGTTCCATGTTATGTTACATCTAAACAGTGTCACTTCCTGGATTATGTCAGGCTCTGTCTTTAATGATTTTGGAGGTCGCGGAACTGACCTGTTGCAAAGCCTTAATAACTGCAACTTGCCATGCAGAGGCAGGGAAGTTCAGCCTGCTTGGAGTCATGTCACAAATTACTACATAAGCCCAACTAGAGACCATCCTCCTTTGCCTCAGTCACCCTCCTCTCAACATGCAGCTGACAAAGAAAATAATTATCAGGAAGCAGTGAAGTTGGCAAGGGGGAGTCTCAGATCAGTTTCTTGGGACAGGAGTAAGATATTCCATGAAATGTCAGATAGGTGCAAAACAAAAATAAAGGGACTGGCAAGAAGGGGGACAGAGAGAGAAAATGGACAGCATCTAAGGTGTCCAGATCTCCAGATCTGAGGTCAAAGAAGAGCCCTGACCTTGGATCTGGGGATCCATGTTTGGACTCCCCACCCCGAGAGAAAGAGAGAGCTTGGAGAAGAACTTCAGGGGGCAAGAAGGAAGGTAGGGAAGGGAAGTGGCCAGCACCACCAGGACGCAACAGATGCTGGCAGTGTTTTTGTTGCCACCTGCCTCTCTCTCACAACGGCAGCAGTTGAAATGACTAGTCTAAGCCACTTTGTATACGATTGTGGGGGGTGACCTTCACCTCAGTGCTCCTCCTACACTGCTTCTGATCCTACGAGCTGGAAGGGTTACAGGGGTCCTCATGGACTGTGCCCAAAGAAAGAGATAGCCATTTAGTGAGCAGAAGCTTCCTTCCTATATTGCATTGAGGAGGTAAGTCTCCAGTTTCTGAGCTTTTGAGGAAGGATCTATACATCAGGTAATCAAGGACAGGGAAGGTGACAAGTTCCAGCATTTGCATGTTTCCTTCATGAAAATGGCTTTCCATACACAGTGCCTTTTCCTGGAACCAGCCAGGGTTGATTGGATGGAAGTCAAGTTCAGAACCACACATGCACACACACGGATGCACTGGAGGCAGGAGGAGAAACAGGGAAGAACCAGCCTTTCTGAAGTGCCAAGATCTCTTCCTTATGCCAATAGGAAGTGAAGGAGGTGGAAAGCTCGGGGCGGGGCAGCAGCGCTGCAACTTCCAAGGGAGAAATTAAAGAAAGGGAGCATGGGAGGGAGAAGCCAGCTGCCTAAGGGCTAGCAGTGTTCTGACCTCCTTGAATTGGCAGAGGTGCTTGATAGTGCTGGAGCGCAGAGGTGCCTGGTAATGCGGCTGCACTGGGAGACACATTTGGGAATGGATAACCATCTTCCATCTTCACAGTGGCATACTCCACACTGGCAGAGAAGCCATGATAAAAGTTCATCTTTTGCTGGCTGATGTAACTGATCGCCTGTTGGCTGTAACAAGTTCCAGCAGCTTTCCCAAAGAAACTCCCATCCTCACCACTTACAATCGGGCAGAAGTTCTGTGGACTACCATAGATCTGGTGGTCACTGCCATAGCTCTGGTTGCCAGCATAGTTCTCATGTACACTGGCCAAGGAATGGACATTCCTCCCATCACTGATGCCATAACCTTGGTGATAACTGGGATTTATATTCAGGTAACTGTTCTGTGAAAGAAAGGTAGCAATGTTTCAACTCAAATAATGAATGTGATATTCAAAGAGCATCACATGTTACCTCAATAATTATTACAACAATTTGGTAAATCAGACTGTTGTTATCCTCATATTGCGATTAGAAGCAGAGAGTGGTAAAGGTCATCTAACATATTTATGGTAAGAGAAACTTCCTTTATGCTATACAAAATTGAACTACCTTTCCTCTTTGCTATGAATCGGTGACCTATAACATGTAAAGCATGTCTTCTACCCATTCTGACATCACGTAATTTGCCTAGGCCTCACTGCAAAGACCTCACCTTTGAAAGGTTGTCACAGAGGAAGAGACCAGGACCTCTTCTTGATCACCCCATTGTGGAGGACACAGAATAATGGGCTCAAGTTACAGGAAGTCAAATTCCAAGCTGAACACGAGGAAGAACTACTGGACAAATGAACCAATGACCTAAGGGGGTTGTGGACTCTCCCACACTAGTGGCATTCAAGATGCAATTGCACAACCACCTGAGAGATGGTTTAACTTGGGAGTCCTGCACCAAGCACAGGGTTGGACCTGATGGCCCCCTGGCCCCTTCCGGCTCTACTATTCTATGAATTGCCCTCTCAGTGGAACAGATGATAAAAATAACTTCTGCTGATCAATGACAGGCTGCCTCATTACCTGAGACGGGCACATGCCTTTTCTCATCCACAGTGTTTCTTTCTGGGTTCTCTTCAATTTCATCCGTTGGTTCTGAAACCATGTTTTTATCTGGAACATAGCCCAAGGATAAGACCCTGCTTAATTAGTCTCTCATCAATGCACACACAGACAGACAAATGCAGTTGTCCTAGTTCTAAGAAAAGTAAGCTAAACAGGCAATAGGATGCATATTTATAAAATATATTGATACAATAAATGTGAAATGAGTTTGTCATTCCTTCTTTTTGAGAATCCTTGAAAACTGCAGTTGTGTGTGGATCGGTAGGTTCCATAATTGGAATTAGAGGAAATTATGGAACCTACCCATCCACATGTTTGTTTGTGGATGCCACTGTTCAAGCAGCCCAACCAGCCCCATCCACACAAAAAAGGCAACCAAGAAAAAGACCCATTGAGATGGGTCTAGTAGTTGGACAGAGCCTGGATTCAACCAGAAGTCTTCAGGGAGACCTCTACTGGGATGAAGAATGCAAAAACAGCTCAATGAAGCCATGGAATGTGCAATTGCTATTTAAGGGAATGGAATAGCCTCATATTGGAAGACATGGGACATATAGTATTGGTGGACATGGTAAGACTGGACCATAACCAGAGCACAGCATCCTGCAACATTGTATTGCAAGTAAAGCTTGTATGTCTCTAAAAGACTGACTCTTTGCTGTGCAAGGGTCCCTGGCCACAGTAACTAGAATTAATGCAGAGGAGTAAATGCTATAGTTAAGTCTTCTCCAGCAAGGTGCCTTCCAGATTATGTTGTAGGTTATACTGTTTGGAAAAGGTGGTTATAATAAGACCTAAGCTTTAAAAGGTCTCAGGCCAAAAGTATACAAAATCAGTTCTGACTGTACAAAGACACCGCTTGAATCAGCTGGCCAAGGGCTTACTTGTTTGTAGGTGAGCTCCAAGGCAGAGGCCAGTTCCCGGATCTGTTGTGGACTGAGGTATTTCTGACTCTGGAATCTGTGGTGGAGGATCTGGAGTTGCTCTTGAGAAAAAGCAGTGCGAGTTTTGACCTTCCTGCCTCCTGCACTTTCCTCTTTGCGTCTCTGGGGAGTAGAAGATGGCTGTGGGGAAGAGAGTTGCCTGTTGGGGCTGGTGGCAGAATCTGGTGTGTAAAGAGTGAATACGCCAGAGCTGGAGGACCTTGGAGAGAGATCTGTGGAGCAAGCAGACTGTAAATGAAGAATGCAGAGTACAAAAGGCCACATTTTCTTCAGAAAAGAACATATAGGGCAACACAATACAGACACAGTGATCTCTTGTCTGATGCACCTACATTGATGAAATACAATCTAGTTGCTGAAGCTTGCATCAGGCAAGAGTTAATAGTACCCAATTCAGACCCTTTATGAAATATTCAAGATTGTGCACTCCTGACAAGAAATTCACCCTAACCCTTAATCTTCTTATATAAGAATCAAACCACCCTTCCCCTAAACTAGTGCCCTCCAGAAGTGTGGCGTAGTGGTTAAGAGCATGGGACTGGGACTCAGACGATCTGGGTTCTAGTCCCCGCTCAGCCATGGAGCCAACTGGGTGGCTTTGGGCCAGTCACAGACTCTTAGCCCAACCTACCTCACAGGGTTGTTGTTGTGGGGATAAGATGGAGGAGGAGAATGATGCAAGCTGCCTTGAGCCCTTTGTAGGAAAAAGGCAGGATATAAATCACAATATAAAAATAAATAAAAAAGCTCTGGACTATGGTTCTCATTATCCTAGACCGGACCATCCCATGCTGGCCAAGGATGATGGGAGTTGTAATCCCCCATCAGGTGCAGGGAACAGGTTGGGGAAAGGTGATCTTACTTTTAAGATTATCCCTCCCACTGCTCTGGGGCCGACATGCTTCTCCCATCTTAACAATTGTATGCAGTGAATGTTACCACTTTTATTTGTAACTTATTGAAATCCATCCTATTAAACTGTCAACAACAAGGAACTAGATGCAGCCACAGTTTAACACATTTTAATTCCAATTGCTAAAGTGGAGTTGCTCTTGTTGAATCACACTTAAATGCACTTAACTGCCCTATAGCCAATTTCATTTGAATGATCCATAAAATACTTTTTTAAAAAGGTTGATGGTAAAATGCAAGTTCCAGCATTCATAAGAGGATCTAAGGACTGGATAAGCCAGGAAAGCTCAGACGTTCCGTTCACAAGCCTCTTGGGAAAGTGATTTGTGGATCAAAGACAGCAAGGAACATGCCCGCCCGTCCCACATCTTTTTTACTTATTTGGAATTTTTGTATGCCGTCCCATTCGCATAAGCCTCGGGACGGCTTCCAACATCATAAATACACATACAAATAAATACATATAAAATCTGGATGCATCCCGGCTAAATATTTTAAAACCAATAAATAATATCAACAATTATTAAAATATCGTTCAAATAAAAAGGTCTTGGCCTGGCGCCGAAAAACAAATAACGGCGGCGCCAGGCGGACCTCTCTGGGGAGCGCATTCCATAGGCGGGGCGCCACCGCAGAGAAGGCCCTCCTCCGGGTACTCGCCCTCCTAATATCTTTCTCGGAGGAGGGCCTTAACAATCTTATCTTGTTGCAGCCTGAAAGCCACTGTATTGCGCCAACTAGCCTAGAGTTTTCTGTGGACTGGCTGCTTCGGTTCCCAGTTGGTGGGCAGCTTCAAAGGCAGACCAGTTGCATCCGTGTAAGGGAGGCTTTTTCCCGTCTCTTCCATTCGCCTCTTTGAGAAATCGGGAGCGAAAACTGCGAGACTTACGCTGCGAGACTTACTTCCGTGTAAAACATGCACCAGATCAGGCCTGAAGCCTATCCCTGAAAGTAAACAGCAGGCTACTATTCCATTCAACATTCAAAGTACTCCCACTGAAATTGCCGCCGTGTGAACTCTGCAAATCCTGTGCTCATTAGTTAAAATCTGGAGGGGACCCGCTTCTCCCACAAGTAAGCAAATTTAAGAGCCCATAGGAGGGCTGCAACTCAAACCGCGTTTCCTGGAAAGTACTGAAGTCGCTGCAATTTATTCTGGAATAGCATACGATTGGAATGTGCAATCCCCTCCCCCCCGATTAATGAGCTTACCTGCCCCACTGCAGCCCAGATATCAAACCAAGAACTCGCGTGAGTGGCCTACCTGGGTTATTACGAAGAGCTTTTTCCTCCTGGCCGCTTAAAGCTTCCTGGGCAAGGAACCCTTTGGAGCAATGAAGTGGCTCCATCTCCTCCAGAGAATGCCAGCAGTATTCGTCGTAACCCATGCCGGCTCCAGTCGCTGCCCCGGCTGGGTAGACCAAGTAAGAAGCATTGATCGTCAGGGGGGCATTCATGGATGGAGCGACTACAGCGGGGCCCTGCAGAAGACCTGGAAAGCACCAAAAGAGCAAGTGTTACTTGGGGACCTTTTAAGACCAACCTTGCAACGGACTGCCTTTTCTAAGCTATTGTCATGCTAAGAGTAGGCAGGGAGTGGCCTGGGCAGTGCGGGATGGGGCGGGGCAAAGGCGGGGTTTAGGGGGATGCTTAACCTAGATTGTGCGTGCCTACTCAGAAGTAAGCACCAGTAAGTGTATTTCGGAATGTAATGTAAGCCTTGCAAGGCACTGGCAATGGGCCCCACTCCCCAAGGAGTCTACTTTTACATCACCACCACTGTTGCTTGATCTCCTCTTCCTCACCACTGAGCTATCCTGCTTGCTTGCTCGGCAGAGAATGCAAGAGCTTGTTGGCTGTGGCTGCTTCTTCGGTGTATGGCCATATTGGTTGGCCAGAGCAAGAAGTAAACCAACAAACAGGTTGCAGTGGTGAAGAGGAGGGTGAGCAGGTTAGAGGGCTGTTCTTACTGGACCCTGGATGGTTTTTAGGCCCTCATTAAATTCCCAGTAATGCCAGCCTGGGATGCTGGTCTTTGCACTTGTTATTGGCCTTATTGGAAGTGCTGTTTACCACTTTAAGCAGGCTCACCAGCCATTCCTTAACTTGAGAGCTTCCTAGTTGTAGCTTTAAGCTAAGATTAGTATAAAGCACTCTGGCTGGAACTGCCCTTAGGCTTGGCCCAGAAGCTGTGCCTGGTGCAGTCACAAGGTTACTGATAGAACAAAGGAAGAGCCCTGCAGGACCTCATCTGGGGTTCATTTAGTCCAGCATTCTGTCCACCAATGGCCCACGGGATCCCTCAAGTTGGATATCAATACCACAGCTCCCTCCTGCCCAAATTCCCCAGCAATTAGAATATGTAGGCATATTTGCTGCCTTTGGGACGTTCAAACATCTCCTTCCTTATATGCCCTCATGCCCCTTAAGATTTGCGGGAGAAGCCCTGCTCTGGGAACCCTCTCTAAGTCATCAACGCAGGGTAGGGCCTTCTCTGCTGTGGCGCCCAGACTCTGGAATGTACTTCCCAGAGAGGTAGGCCTGGCATTGAGCTTATACTTCTTTTGGCACCAGGTCAAAACCTTTTTATTTAACGGTATTTTAAAATCAACAGCTTTTAACGTTCAGTCACTCTTGTTTTGTTTTGTGATTTATGTTTTGTCTTATATATTATTCTGTTTCAATTTATTAGAAATTGTTGTGGTTTTAATTGTTCTTTTAGACATTGTAAGCCATCCTGAGATGTTTATATAATAGGATGGCATATAAAAGCTTTTAACAAACAAACGGTGTCTACCCTTTCCATTGGCACTCAAAGAGTTCTAAAAAATTAATGAGGTACTGTAATTGTTGCACCATATGCTTACTGCTTATCTTTAATAGCACTTTCAATCAATTTACCTTGAGCAGATGATAAGCTCAGGAGTTGCAATTTCCCAGATTCTCCTGGTATCCATATTTAAACATTGGTGTTGCATTGGTCCTTCTCCAGGCCTTTTCAGATCTTAGAGACAGTTTACATATTTGTTATAAAACTGTCTGCAATTTCATGTTTGAGCTCTTTAAGAACTCTAGGAAGGATACCAGGGTCTTCTTTTCATTAAAGTGCTACACCTGTACTAAAAGAACACTCCTGGCTGCTAGTAATCTACAGGGCCAAGTTTAAGAGTTTGTTATCAAGAGACTTGGGAGCTGTTTTCCTTAGGGACTGTGACATCCTTTATATCCCTACCCAGTCCTTGTAGCCTTTGCCTGCATTAGAGGTGTTGTATCCTGTAATGGAGCTTTCAGCATTGCAGCACCTGCCCTCTGCAAACCCCTCCCTGTTGACCTGTTGTTCTGGTCTTAAAGCATTCATTCAAGACCCACAGCTTCATGCTGGCTTTCCTGGAGGGGTGACTCAGCCAGTATACTTACATCCAATTGGCAATTATTTCATTGCACTTTGTTTTATTTTATGGTCTTAATGTTTTTGTTATCCACTTTGATTGTGCACTGAGATTTGTGTAGTAAAATTATTTCGTGTGCCATTCTTAAAACTCTCTTTAGAAATAATTAAATAATCAGACAAATTGAAGGAGGACTGGTCTGTTAATGAATGACTGTTACATCAGATGAGAGCAGAAAGAGCTGGGCCAGTATACCCAGTAAATAGGGAAAAGCTATTATTTCACAGCTGGCTTGGAGACTGCATCCAACTGCTAAAAAATCCTCATGATCTTAATGTAAGCCAAAAACTAAAGTAGATGCCCTCTCTCCCAGTGGATGTTACAATATATAGAATCATACAATAGTAGAGTTGGAAGGGGCCATGAAGGCCATCGGGTCCAGCCCCCTGCTGTTGCAGGACACCACCATCCCACTCAGATGGCTGCCCAGTTTCTTTTTGAATGTCTCTAGTGTGGGAGAGCCCACCACCTCTCTAGGCAGCTGGTTCCACTATATTTCAATAGCGTTAAGAACAGCTTCATGGCCTGGCTTGTGGACCTGCTGGTGAGATCATTCAGGCTGGTGGGCATTTTCAGTGGTTGAGGCCCATGCTTATGGAACCACTATGTGCCCTATCAGACTGCAGAGATGTGTGCAGTGCCCCATCAGTTCAGGCCTGGAAGTTTCTTTTATTTCAAGGAGTCCTTTATGCTGTAATGCTACTGCTGCTGTTGTTGCTGATTTTAATGGTATGGTACTGGCCTGGTTTTTAATTATGCTGCAGTTTTAATTGATTGTTTTATGGAACTTATGACACTATTTACAACAGTGCATTTTGTACTTTATACTTTTTATGTGAACAACTTGGAGAGGGTTTTTACTCTAAAATGCAGCCTCTAAACATTTAAATCTGCAGTGGGGAGCCTCTGGCCCATGGGCCTTATCTAGAGGGAATCATGGTCACTCATCTGAGAATGCAGAGAGTGGTCCTATTAATTATATCCTCCATGTTCATAAGCCTGCGGACACTTAAAAGCACCCTGTGCAGAGGAGTGACAAAGGTGATCTTTTCCTCCCTATTCCTCCAGCAATTCAGCTAGATGGATGATATTGGCCAACTAGCTGCAGTGGCACTTTGGAGAGGGAAGATAAAATGTCACTAGGACACCTCATGCCCAGTTTCTCCCCTCTCTGCTTTTCTGACCCCAGAGAAGCAGCTGTTGGGGGAGGGGAGGTGTTCTACACTGCCTGCAATGGCAGGAGGGGGAACAGAGCACAGATCCCTGGTTCTGAGATTGGAATTCTGGGAGCCCAAAGAATCCCATGCCCCGACCATAGGATTGCTCTCTTAGGTAAATATTTCTCTTGCAAGTGTAAAGAAGTTGCCTGGCTGTTGTTCTGGGAGAGTGGATCTTTTTAGGAGGGGAAAAGGGCTTGGGAGAGAAGCTGACAGAACAGATGGATAACCATCTGTGGTGAGAGAGGATCTTAAGGCTGATGGACTCTTTCTTCTCTTTCCAGCCAAGGTTTGGTATTGCAACTATATCTGCTTCCAATTAAGTCAATACACAGGGGAGGAGACCCAGAGTTTCAGGGAGAAATAAGAATTGTCCATCCATTCCTGGTGGCTGATCTTTGGTGGTATAGAAACTACCAGCTCTGTGCTTTGTGAGTCTATTTCTGGAATCATTTTCTTTGTGGGCATATTGGAAATGTATCAATCTAGGTTTCATAGAAATTGCTTCTGATTTAATATCTTTTTCCTTATCTGAACTTCTGAAGAATAAATAAATGAGAAAACTGATCAGATAAGATGAAGAATGTAAATTCACTCCAAATGCAATTTATTCTGGGCACAAAAAGTTAATTTGTAGCCAAATGTCATCTCTAGTTAAAGAGAAGCATGTCTGCTTGTGATTCCAGGGATAACATGGCCCTTTTTGCAAATGAATGATGAAGACAGCCTGATTCTTACAAAGAATCCCACCCTGAGGCTGCACTGCTATGCACACTTACCTGGGAATAACCCAAGACAGGAGGGCTTCCTTTTATGTAACCTTGCATAGAATGGTATTGTGAATAAGTCCATTTTGAGGTATTGCTGAATCATTTACTAGTTCACTGCTTGTTATGTAGTTTTGTCATAATAGCCTTCTATTTTAGGAGCTAATTACATATTTCAAGAACAAGTGTGTGTACCAGATTATCTATATTGTTAAAACAGTAAATGAAAGCATCTTCATGGACTATTATGTTTGCATAATATGATGTAGATAATCTTTAGAATTAGCTCAAAAGCAATCTGTTGTTATGGCATGGTTTCCTCTGTAGGGTAGAGGGGATTTTGAGAAATGCAGCTTTTCATGGAGGGGTTAAGAGAAACTGCACCAACTGAAATTCTTACCTATGCAGGAGTCCTAGGGTCTTCCTGTTGCATCTGGTTACTCCTAAGTACAGAGAAGCCTTGCTAGGCTTTATTTTCAGGTAAGTATTTATTTATTTAAAAAAAATTCTATGCCACCCCCATCGCAACAAAGCCTCGGGGCGGCTCACAACAATATTCTATTACTATAGTCTTATAGCCCTATGAGCATGAGCTCTCTGTTGTTGGTTTAATACGGACTATTAAACTTGTTTTTAATCTAGGTATGTACAGTGCACAAGTTGTAGAGAAAAATGGCTTTTTTCTTTCTTTGCTATTTTGAAGAACTAGGGCAGACTTCCCAACCTGGTGTTTCCGAGAAGTTTTAGACTTAAATGCCCATCAAGCCTAGCCAGTATGGTAACTGGTCAGGAATTCTAGGACATATATTGCAAAATATATGGAAGGCTCCAAGTTGGGGGAGGCTGGTTCGATGCATGGCTCCTAACAATACCAGTAAAAAGTAACTGGCCTATTTTGCACATGACAACACAATGGCTGACAGGGATGTGGGGGTATGCTGCCAGGCACACTCCTCTTTCTCACAACCTACTCCTTCATAGTTTGTGCAATGTGATGTGCAAACCTGGAGCACTGGGTTCTTTAGGAGATAACCAATGGTTTTGTTGAGTAGCGGTTTTGTCTTTCCTGCTTTAAGTTTCTGCTCAAGTTTCTTCCTGCCAGCCCTTCTTGTTCCCATCTACCAAACAATGCTTTCCCTTTGTGTTTTTTTAACATGGATGAATGGAAAAAGTATCTGTGTCTCAAAATACAGGAACACAAAACAACACATGCTGGTATTGCTGTAACTATATTCCAGAATGTATAAAACTGTTAGAATGATGAACTAGAGATAGAAGAAAAATTATATTTCCAAGCATCCTAATGAACATTTATGCCAAAGTAAGTGCCACTGGGTTTGGTAGGGTATACTCTTTAGTAAATGTGTTCCAAGATGGGATGGAAAGGGTGGCTGGATGTTTGACTGGCACACTCTTTTTAAAAGCATTTTAACTCTGTTCTTGCTTACAAAGATGAATATGAACAGTCCCTGCAGACTTTGAGTTCTTAGTTATATATCCTGGAGTTAAACCGGGTCCTTGCAACTGCTCCCCCTCTGGCCAGATTTTGGAGCCAGGTTGTTCTCTTGCTTCCTATCATGCTTTCCCAGGAGACGCGGTGCAGCCTCTCAGTGGCCCTTGGTTTTCTGACTGATGGGTGAGTTTGCAGTCCTAAGTACTCTTAGGTGGAGTTCATCCTTTAGAAAGGCATTTCACTGCATTTTGTGAAATGTGTGAAAACTGTTAACATGCAATAATGAACGAAATGCTCCAAAGCAGCCTTCCCAAACCTGATGTCCTCCAGATGTTTTGAATGTCAAGTCCCATCAGCTCCAGCCAACATGGCAAATGCTGTGGAATATGATCCAAAACATCTGGAGGGTACTAGGTTCACAGCAGTATGCTCTAAAATAAACCTGCCTGAAAACAATGGAATGAGAATACACAAATTATTTTGTACAAATAGGAGAAGAAAAGCCAAGGACACAATTATGGCAACACAATTATGACATTGCTAAACTAGCTCAGAAACACTTATTTAGTATGCTTTGAGTGTTTAAAGTGTTTCCTTTATCCTTAGGGTGCTAGAGACTTTTTGTTGTTGCCGCAACAGGAGCTTGTTGCATCTCAGCACTTCATCCTGTAAGAGATAACACTTAATTATCTTCAGATTGCAGAAACAGCAGGACTTTCTGAGGCCGCTTCTGGCCAAAATAGCCTTAAATCCATATCTAGCTGCATGTCTCCATGTTTGCTGTAGGATAAGTACAGAGGCCCTGATCCAGATTGGGACTTTAACATGGTGGGTAGGGAAGCTTTTAAGATCCAGAATGGAAGTGGGTAGAGCTTCATCTACTGGAGAAAAATGGGGGAGGGGAATAGTTTTCCAATGTGGATCATAGAATAGTAGAGTTCAATGGGGCCTATACAGCTATGGAGTCCAACTCTCTGCTCAATACAGGACTGCAACTTAAAGCATCCTTGACAGATGGTTGTCCAACTGCTTTTTGAATGCCTCCAACCTGGGAGAGCCCACAACCTCCCTAAGTAATTGATTCCATTGCCATAATGCTCTAACAGTCAGAACATTTTCCCTGATGTCTAAACTGAGTCTTGTCGTGGCGAAGGGGCTTGTGTAGCACAATGAAGCTATGAGCTATGCTGTGCAGGGGCACCCAAGACGGACAGGTCATAGCAGAGAGCTCTGACAAAACATGATCCACTGCAGAAGGAAATGGCAACCCACTCCAGTATCTTTGCCATGAAAACCCCATGGACAGTATCAAAAAGCAAAAAGATATGCTGCCAGAAGATGATCCCTTCAGGTCGGAAGGTGTCCAATATGCTACTGGGAAAGAGTGGAGGGTTAGTACTAGTATTGCCAGAAAGAATGAAGCGACTGGGTCAAAGCTGAAAGGACACTCAATTGCGGATATATCTAGTGATGAAAGGAAAGTCCGATGCTGTAAAGATCTATACTCCATAGGAACCTGGAATGTAAGATCCATGAAACAAGGCAAGCAGGATGAGATGACAAGACCGAACATCAACATCTTAGGAATCAGTGAACTAAAATGGACAGGCATGGGTGAGTTTAATTCAGATGACCTTCAGGTATACTACTGCAGGCAAGAATCCCTCAGAAGAGATGGAGTAGCCTTCATAGTCAAGAAAAGAGTAGGAAAAGCAGTACTGGGATACAATCTCCAAAATGACAGAATGGTCAACATCACAGTAGTCCAATTCTATGCCCCAACCACTGATGCTGAAGAGGCTGCAGTTGACCGGTTGAAGGCCTACAACACCTTCTAGAATTAACACCAAAAAATGATGTCCTTATCATCATGGAGGATTGGAATGCTAAAGTAGGAAGCCAAAAGATAATCGGAATAACAGGCAAGTTGGCCTTGGAGTACAAAATGAAGCAGGGCACAGGCTGGTAGAATTTTGTCAAGAGAATAGGATGGTCATAGCAAACACTCTTTTCCAACAACCCAAGAGACGACTCTACACATGGACCTTACCAGATGGTCAACACAGAAATCAGTTTGACTATGTGCTCTGCAGCCAAAGATGCACTATCCAGTCATTAAAAACTAGACCAGGAGCTGACTGTGACTGTTGAAGAAAGTAGGGAAAAGCACTAGGCCACACAGGTATGACCTAAAATATATTCCGGATGAATATACAGTAGAGGTAACAAATAGATTTAAGGAATTAGATCTGATGGACAGAGTGCCTGAAGAACTATGGACAGAGGTTTTTATTTTATTTATTTATTTTTCGATTTATATCCTGCCTTTTTCCTACAAAGGGCTCAAGGCAGCTTACATCTCCTCTGCCATCTTATCCCCACAACAACAACCCTGTGAGGTAGGTTGGGCTGAGAGTCTGTGACTGGCCCAAAGTCACCCAGTTGGCTCCATGGCTGAGCGGGGGGACTAGAACCCAGGTCGCCTGAGTCCCAGTCCCATGCTCTTAACCACTACACCACACTGGCTCACAACATTGTACGAGAGGTAGCAACTAAAACCATCCCAAAGAAAAAGAAATGCAAGAAAGCAAAATGGCTGTCTGAGGAAGCTTTACAAATAGCTGAGGAAAGAAGGGAAGCGAAAGGCAAGGGAGAAAGAGAAAGATACACCCAACTGAATGCAGAATTCCAGAGAACAGCTAGAAGAGATAAGAATGCCTTCTTAAATGAACAGTGTAAAAAAAATAGAAGAAAACAATAGAATAGGGAGGACCAGAGATCTCTTCAAGAAAACTGGAGATATGAAGGGAATTTTCATGCAAAGATGGGCATGAAAAAGGACCAAAATGGGACTGTCCTAACAGAGGCAGAAGAGGTTAAGAAGAGGTGGCATGATTACACAGAAGGACTATACAAGAAAGAGCTTAACGTTCCCGATAACCAAGATGGGGTGGTCCTTTACCTGGAGCCAGACATCCTGGAATGTGAAGCCAAATGGACCTTAGGAAGTCTGAGCAACAACAAAGCTAGTGGAGGTGACATTATTCCAGCTGAGCTATTCAAAACCTTAAAAGATGATAAAGTAAAAGTGCTACACTCAATATGCCAGCAAATTAGAAAAACAGCAGTGGCCACAGGATTGGAAAAGGTCATTCCAAGGAAGGGCAATGTCAAAGAATGTTTGAACTACTGCACCATTGCACTCATTTCACATGCTAGCAAAGTTCTGCTTCATTGACTTTTGCTTCATTGACTATGTTAAAGCCTTTGCTTGTGTGGATCACAACAAATTGTGGCAAGTTCTTAAAGAGATGGGAGTACCAGACCATCTTATTTGTCTCTTAAGAAACCTATATGCAGGTCAAGAAGCAACAGTGAGAACTGGACACGGAACCGCTGATTGATTCAAAATGGAGAAAGGAGTTCAGCAAGACTGTATACTGTCGCCCTGCCTGTTTAACTTATATGCAGAGCACATAATGAGAAAGGCAGGGCTAGAGGAATCACCAGTTGGAATTAAGACTGCTGGGAGAAATATCAGCAACTTCAGATATGCAGATGATACCACTCTAATGGCAGAAAGTGAAGAGGAACTAAAGAGCCTCTTGATGTGAGTGAAGGAGGAGAGTGCAAAAGTTGGCTTGAAACTCAACATTAAGAAAACTAAGATCATGGCATCCAGTCCTCTCACTTCCTGGCAAATAGATGGGGAAGAAATGGAGGTAGTGAAAGATTTTATTTTCCTGGGTTTCAGGATCACTGCAGATGGCGACTGCAGCCAAGAAATTAAAAGACGTTGCTCCTGAGGAGGAAAGCTATGGCAAATCTAGACAGCATACTAAAAAGCAGAGACATCCTGGCAACAAAAGTTTGTATTGTCAAGGCTATGGTTTTCCCAGTTGCAATATATGGCTGTGAAAGCTGGACCATAAGGAAGGCTGAGTGCCAAAGGATTGAGGCCTTTGAATTGTGGTGCTGGAGGAGACTCCTGTGAGTTCCTTGGACTGCAAGGCGATCAAACAGGTCAGTCCTAGTGGAGATCAACCCTGACTGCTCTTTAAAAGGCCAGATCCTGAAGAGGAAACTCAAATACTTTGGCCACCTAATGAGAAGGAAGGACTCCCTGGAGAACAGCCTAATGCTGGGAACAATAGATGGCAAAAGAAGAAGGGGAAGGCAGAAGATGAGGTGGCTAGATGGAGTCACTGAAGCAGTTGGTGTGAGCTTAAGTGGACTCTGGGGGATGGTGGAGGACAGGAAGGAAAGACCTGGAGGAATGTTGTCCATGGGGTTGCGATCAGTCAGACAGGACTTCGGGACTAACAACAACAACAACAAGTGCAAAAGCTATGACAGTCACAGGAATGATTGACTAGTGAAATACTTTTTAGATTCACATTAGGAAACCTTTTACATTTAAAAAAGATTTCCAAAATCTCTTTGTTGGAAAGAGCTGGTGTAGCATGCTGGCTTAACAGTGCAACCCTACTTATTTGTTTGGAAAGACGTTTCACTGAATCTGTAGGCATACCCCAAATATATGTGTGTTGTATATGGTTATACCCTACCTTGGAAAGCCCTGGTTCAAATTTGCCTGAGTCAGGAACTGATTAGGTAAGCCACCTCCAAAAATTCTTCCAAATATTTCCCTATGATTTCCAGGTCAGTGCTGCTGGAAAACTGAAATGCATGTAAAAGAAGCAGAGTAAGTCTTCACAACCATTTGATATTTGGTGATAGCAGAATCATCAAGTATTTAACAATACAGGCAGTAGCAAGTT
The DNA here is from genome assembly GCF_004798865.1 of Varanus komodoensis. Lineage (NCBI taxonomy): Eukaryota > Metazoa > Chordata > Lepidosauria > Squamata > Varanidae > Varanus > Varanus komodoensis. The sequence goes on from NW_025335275.1 coordinate 761,574, forward strand.
CAATTAAACTTATTTTTTAGATAACTGTATATTGGGGGGGCACATGTCAGGTACAGAGGGGGAAAATAGTTCATTCCCTTCTTGTTCCATCCTTCTTCCCAACAATCACCCATCCTATGGTGATTTCCTGGCTTTTGTGAATCCTCACCCTCCAGCACGTTTTAAAAGCTTGAAATGCTTTTGGCCATAAAGGTGAAGAAAGATATGCTCCACTGGCTAATAGGATGGCAGCCTAAAAGAATTAACACTTTCTGTGGGACAAAAACAAGCCCAAAGCCCAAATTAGAATATATTTGAAGTATATTGTTTCATCATCTAGCAGTGCTTTTCTGATTTTTACACAGGAGACATGGGCTGGTAGCTTTGCAAACAGACTATATGGATACAAACCAGGCAACCTGAGTAAATGGGTTGGTGAAATTTTCAGTCTCCCTGAAACCTTATTTCCCCATCCTGATGCTTTCAATGTTTCTGATAAATGTTCCCATCATCCCCATCACATTGTCCAGGTTAATGGATGCTGCTGTAGTCTTAACACATCAAGGGGACACCAAATTGGGGAAGCCTACCGTGGACAGCCTGGCTGCTAGTGGAAAAGTTGTGGAAGTAGTGGTATTTCAAAGGCATACTTTGGTGGAAATAGCTGAAGTGGAACTAATAGAGAAATTTAATTCTGTACCATTCTGGATAATGATTTTGGGGGGGGGGGTGGAGGTTCTACATACTGGTGCTACTTTACTTAACTATGCTGACATGATTGTGTTATTACCAGTTGCTGAAATTGTAAATGTTCACTGGTCCTTTGCATACATTTTAACCTTTAACTGAATGGTCACAACTTTACCATTGCATTACTCAGGTATTTATGTATCTTACCAAGGGAGCTGTGCATCTGATGAAGTGGACTCTAGTCAACCCAAGCTTGTTATCTAAGGTGCTGAAAGAATTTTTGTTTCATCTTAAAGCTGATGTGGGCCTAAACTGGGGAGAGCCAACTTCAGTTATCCGCTTGGCTACAAAGCTTGTTGGTGATCTTGTGCCAGTACAATCATGGATAGGTTTATCAGCAAATGTCAACAGCGATGGCTAAGTATGGTCCTCTGTGTCTTGAAGCAGCATACCTCTTCATATCAACTGTTTCAAGCCGACAGCAGGGCTAAGACATCACTTTTATGTCTGGCTTATGAGTATCTAAATCAGGAATGGGCAACTTTCCAGCTGTTGTTAGATTCCAGCTCCTATCAAGTTCAGGCACAATGATCAATGACCAGGGATGACAGGAGTAATAGCCTACCAACATTTTGAAGTTTGTTACTCCTAATCCAGATTAATCTGTTTAGTTACTATATATGAAAGAATGATGGACAAGATGAACCTCTCAGTTTAGCATGGGCTGTTCTTACATCTATAATATGGATAATAAATGTTTATAGGAATTTATCTAAATGCTCAAAAATGTTTACATAGGTTATCCCCTGTGGAACAGACTATTATTAATTTTGTAGATGGGAAGTACTCTGAGATAGCAGCTTGCCTAAAGCCACCGAGTCACCAAAACAATTGACAACATGCATTGTCAAAAAGAACTGCAGCACCCAGGGACTCACTGGTTTATGGGGTTGTATGCTTGTTCATTGGGCTCATTATCTAATTTATGAAGATCATGAAAATGCTGGAGAATTTAATTCCCTTAATTCGACCACCTGTAGACACTGCATTGCGATCCTTTGGGAAGTGAAATAAATGATAATTATAAGGCAAGTGTGTATTCTGGAGGCAAGAAGTGACCTCCTTCAGTTGTCTCAGCAGCGTTTAAGCCACTTCCCTGGCTAAAATGGGTGTTAGCCATGAGATCATCAGAACCTCAATGTTCTGATGGTCTCTGTTACCTACACGCTCTGATTGTGAGCTTCCAGAAGCAACTTGACATTTGAACTGCTCCAGCAAACCTGCTCTTGTTTTACCAGTGATGTGGTTAATTATTGTAAGTCTGTAACGTTTCATATCTTGATGTATATTGAATATACTCATTAGTGGAATTATATAAAGGAACATTCTTTTTTTAAAAAAGGAAACAATTTCAGTCCTGCTCGGCTAAAATTGCCATGCCAGGGCGTGTGCTACTTTCCCACAGCATCTTATTCATGCCCTGCAGCAACTCTGCTTCTGCTATTCCAGTGTCAAGTTCTTTCTGGGATCTCAGCTTTACTAGTTTTCACTTGTAGAATGAAATCTTCATTCATATGAATAGCTGTTTCCCATTTGCCTTGGGGAATCAGGTCAGAGAGAGGACAAGCTTCCCTTCTCATTAAAGCTATGGTCTCCTGATGATCTGGAAATCACAGGAGCATTGAAGGGCTTTGTCAGTCCTGGAGATGCAGACTCAGGTCAAAATCTAGCCATGGGCATAAAACTCTTTAGTGAGCAAGTGTGAAAAGGGAGTGAAAGGAGAAATAAGCAGGTTGGCACAAACAAATGGATGAGGGATAATAAAAGTCAGCACATATAACATCTGTTTGCATCACACTTATGTTAATACAATAATTGTATAAGGTAAAAATACCAAGGACACATACATTATCCATTGGACTAATTATGCCAAACTTTCTGTTCCTGCATGTCTAACAGCAGCACGATGTGTAAAAACTAAGGAAAGCGAAAGCTTGCCTATCACTTGATGGTAAGAAACATTTCACTGGCTTCATTTATGTGAGTCAGGCAAATGTTAAAAGTACAAGAGAAGAAACAGCCAAATGAGAGTAACTTTACTTTGAACTCATAGATTAGAATACTAAAATTAGTTTATTTCAGTTTAGTAGATTACAACCTGCATTTTCTTCCTTAACTCATGGTGCAAACTGATTGTACTCTGAGTAAAGTGATCAGAGACAGCAGACATGACCTAAGTTTTGCCTTTAAAAACCTAATTTGGTGTTATGCATTTAAAAATCTCCAGACAAACTGCCCTCAGGCTTATACTCTGAATAGCAACATAGAAACAGAGCCAGTCAGAAGGGGTCTCTCGGGCCATCTAGTCTGACCCCCAGCTCCAACCCACTCCACTCACAACATACCTACCATGTGCATGTCTAGCCTATCCTTGAACACCCTCACCAATGGGGCTTCAACCACCTCCCATGGAAGCCCATTCCATACCCTTGCGGTCCTAACTGTCTTGAAGTACTTCCTGGCATCCAAATTGAACCTTGGTTCCTTGAGCTTGGCTCCGCTGGAGCGCATCCTGTTCTTCTCTGCAGGGGAGAACAGGTCTCTACCCACCTCCGTGTGACACCCCCTCACATTCCTGTATGTCACCAACAGATCCCCTTGGAGTCTCCTCTTCTCCAGGCTGAAAAGACCCAGTTCCCTCAGTCTCGCTTCATATGGCTTTCCCTGCAAACCGGCCACCAATGGGGCCCTATGCTGCACTGACTCTAACCTGGCTATAAATTCTCCAGTTGTGGACGCACCAGAGTCATATAGAATGGTAGTGATACCCCTCTCGATCTAGAAGCCACATTTCTGGCTATGCAACCAAGGGTGGCGTTTGCCCTCTTGACCTCTGCATCATGCTGCTGACTCATGTTCAGCCTGCAGTCAACCAGGACCCCAAGATCCCTTTCACAAGTGCTGCTCTCCAGCCACTTGTCCCCTAATCCGTACTTATGACACCCATTCCTATGCCCCAAGAGCAAGGTATTTATTTTATTTTATTTTTCATTTAAAACATATTTACCCAATCTTTGCAAAAAAAAAAAAAAAAAACCCCGCCCCAGGATGGCTTATAAAGGTTAAAATAGTAATATAATACAATAAAACAATAATCAAAACATTAGGTAATAAGCACAACATGAAACAACCAGATATGACTAGATGGATTGGATGATATCTTTCCTGGTTGCTCTTGCACTCCCCCTTACAAGGAATGAGGAATGAGAACATACATTCCCTTCTTACAAACTGGTCTTGCCACCTTGGCTCTGAGGCAACTAGACATTCAGCCATTCTACCAGCTGTCTGCCACAGTGCACCCACATTGCCTGGTCAATTTTCTAAACAAAATCTAGCCATAGATGGTGCTTTGCATTTCACTACTTCAGGCTGAGATCAGGGGCTTTTAAGGCCCTGTGTGGAGGTCACTGTCCTACTTATCTTGAAGGCAGGGCAACTGATCTGAGCAGACAGAAAGGAAAGGTGGATTTCTATTCACCACAATCAATGTATCACTCAGTCTGATCCTATGCAGCCTTTCCCAACCTGATGGGCTTCAGAGTCATTTGGACTGCAACTTCCAGAATTTCCATCCGACAGGGCAATTGACTGGGAATTGTGGGTGTGGCAATCCAAACATGTCTAGAAGCCAGGCAGTTGGGGAAGGCAGCTATAAAGGAAGGGAAAAAGCACAGTCAGAGTTAGATTATGGGTAAAGAGAAGATAGGTGCAGTTCCCCATGCAACCACAGAGAGAAGCCCAGAGAAAAGGGGCAGAAAGAGAGAGGAAGGAGGTGAAAAACACAAGAAGCCAAGAAGACAGATAGGAAGAAGTTAAAGAATGACATTTAGAAGCAAAATAATATACAATCTGGATCCAATAAAGGAATGAAAGGCAAAGAAAGATACATAAGAGTAAAATGAAGATAAATTTAACCACATGGTCCGGAAAGCACAAAATAGAGTTAAGGGATGAAGTTGAGAATGAAGCAAAGCAAAAAGAAATGAATTGGCCTGCAACCCAAGGAAGGGTCTGGGTGTCTGGGTGACTTGCTTACTGTCTTAGATTAGGTAAGAGTGATCTGAGTGTGGAGGAATGCTCTGTAGTTCTCTTATCATGAACAAATCACTACCTGGTGGGGTTTAAATTTTCTGGTGCTCTGCTTGCTCACGAGGAGATTGAGTCCAAAACGAACTCCTTGCGAACAAGCCGTGCACCCACACACGCCCACGCATGCGCCTGGCGAGTGCAAAACCTGTGGGGCGGGCTGGTTAAATGGGCATGGCAGGCTGGATCTGGCCCGCGGGCCTTAGTTTGAGAACCCATGGTCTATTGTGAACTTAGCACTTTTCAGACAGTCTCTGGGAACCACCCCAACTTGGATGCTATGGTTGATACAGTCCCAGGGGATGTACTGTTGGCTTCTGCTTGCCCAGTTCTGGTGTTGGTTTTTTTTCCAATTTGTACTGCCTGAGGATTTGAACAGGATTGCTGAAGAGGTGAGAACCACAATGTGTGTTCTGAATCTCTGCCCTCCCTAGGTCATAAAAGCCGCCAGAGGGGGATTGGCTGACTACTGCCTCTATTGGTCAAGCCAGGGGCCAGCCTGTCAGAAGGAGGCAGTGGTAAGACCCTAGCTTAAAAAGCTCTTTCTGGATCCCGTAGTGTTGGATAATTATTGGGCAGTCTTCAATATTCCATTTTTTGGGTAAGGGATTAGAGAGTGTGGTGGCCTCCCAGCTCCAGGATTCCTGGATGAGATGGAGTATCTAGATCTATTTCAATCTGGCTTCAGACCTTGTTATGGGACAAAAGCAGTTTGATCACCTAGTTCCTGGTGACCTACACCAAGAACTAGATGGGGGAGTGTCCCTGTTGGTTCTGCTGGACCTTTTAGTGACTTTTGAAACCATTGACCATAATATCCTTCTCAGCTTTCTTTCTGGAATGGACATTGGAGGGGGTGTCTTACAGTGGCTTCATTCTTTCCTGCAGGGATGGACCAAGAAGACGATATTGAAAGACCCTCTGCTTCTTCTTTCCATCTCATTGCAAGGAAACTATGTTGGTCCCTGATCCAGTCATCATGTTGGACTAGATGAGGACAAACAAATTGAAACTTAATCCAGACAAGACAGAGACACTCTTGGTCAATCAGAATATGAATCAAGGAACAGGCATGGATGGGGTTACACCAGGGGTCTCAAACTCGCGGCCTGCGGGCCAATTGCAGCCCATGGGATGATATTTTGTGGCCCCCACTTGATATCAAAGTTTAGTGATAGTGTGGCCTGCGCGTTTTTCTCACACGCACCTGCGTGAGTCGTTACCCTGGGCGCAATGTTCCCTCTAAGCTTGTGTTATGGAAAGCCCAGCTTTCTCAGACAAACCTCAGACCAATTGTGTGCAGGACTGCAGTTAGTTTTAAGAGAAACATAGCTATATTCTGCCAAATATAAATTGTATAATGAACCATTGTTAGTTTAAGATCATGTTTTCCACAAGAATGATCAGTAAATATCCAATATACATTTACATTTGTAAATGTTCTGTGAGCCGTCCCGAGGCTATATAGCAAGGGGACGGCATACAAAAACTTTAAATAAATAAATAAATAAACCTCTGCCATTTCCCAGCATGCAAGGCACTCATGGATTCTGGCACACCATTCAGCAGTGAGAAGTATGCTGATGCCATTGTAAAGGTACAGGAAGAATTTGATCACAGGTTTGCAGATTTCAAGACACACAGAGCCACTTTTCAAATTTTTGCTGACCCCTTCTCCTTCGATGTGGAAGATGCCCCCCTGTGCTTCAAATGGAGCTAATTGACCTGCAGTGCAATTCTGAACTCAAAGCCAAGTTCAGGGAGGTGAGTGGAAAAGCAGACAAACTTGGACAATTTTTGAGAGAATTGCCCCTTACCTTCCCTGAGCTTTCCAGGATGTTCAAGCGAACCATGTGCCTTTTTGGGAGCACCTATCTGTGTGAAAAGCTCTTCTCCACCATGAACTTTAATAAGTCAAAGTTCAGGTCCAAACTTACTGATGAGCATCTTCAAGCCATACTGAGGGTCTCAGTTGCTTCCTCCCTCAAGCCAAATGTGGCTCAGCTGTGTAAGAGGAAGCACTGTCAGGTCTCTGGCAGCAAGGAGGAGGAGGAAGTAAGAGAAGCCTATGTTCTGAAGAACCGTTCATGTTCTGAATTATTATTAGTAAAGATTGAGAAGATTGGATCAGTTGTACTTTTTTTGGAATACTTGAAATCCCTTTTTGTGGAATACTTTTCATTCCTGGAGCTGTCTGATTTGGAGTGGTGACACAAGCCTTAGTTACATCCTCTTTGAATTCCTGTAATGCACTCTAGGAGGGACTGCCTCTGAAGAGCATTTGGAAACTCCACCTTCAGAGAGCTGCTACCAACTCTTGGGGCTGGCAAAACTGTTGAAACAGCTTCACTGGCGCCCAGTCTGCTTCTGGGCCCAAAGAGATGAATGGAATTTATTCAGGCCACCAAAGCAATCTAATTCTATATAATTCTATCTAGAAGTATTTCTTTATGAAAAATTATTTAAAATGTGGAAAAGATCCTTCAGCTAGGACTATGGGAGCAAGACTGTATATTTCCAAGATGTTTTTGCACAATCTAAGCATTTATATTTGGCACAAAGTAATTAAACTAATTTAAGTACATTGTAGGCATGTCAGGAGCAGAGCCGGCTGGAGCTGCAAGTCAGACTAGATGCCACAGGGGACCCCTTCTGACTCACTCAGTTTCTATGTTTCTAAGTAAAGAGATTTCTGAATCACCATCTTAAGATTGTCATATGTTGCAATTGACCATTCATTATGCCATGTCACACCAACATATTTTCTACCTCCCTTTCTGTGTATGATGAAGCACAATTAAGGATTCTGTGACAATCAAAACCTAGCTCACTTTTTTGTGGTTTTTCACTGGTTCTAATAAAGCATTGAAAAAACCAATGTTGAATGAAGATAATGGGAGCTGAAGTCAACACATCAGGAAGGTATCAGGTTGGGGAAGGGTGTAATAAAGGTATTATGTTACTGTTTTGCCTATTGAATTAATATGCCTGTGTTTTTTCCCCCTATCTAGTAGAAATCAGTCTTCACTAACAGATGGATTGGCACATGAAGGGCTCATTCTAAAGATAACAGATACCATATATGTGAAATACTTCTAGCATGTAGGAAAAGTGTTATAAAAATACTAAGCCTTAAGATAAATACTGTAGGAGTCTGGGCATAGAAGGATGCAATGGCGGGGGTGGGGGGTGAAGCGAAAGACAAAAACATTGTCTAGTAGAGGCCATGTTTAAAATTAACACAATATAAGACATAGTTTACTATTACTATTTCTGATCATTTCAGAAGGGCTTATATTACTCAATCTGGTATTACACAATCGTGTCCAAAGAAAATTAGTTGTTAATTTATACCGACAATTTACAATGCAATCTCCTACACATAATTCCAGGACTACAGTGTTGGAAGCTAAATGAATCCCTGCTATACAGTTAGCTTGCTAAAATGTGTTGGCAAATTATGTACAACTAAAATTAGCTGTTTATTGTAGTTGGTTATTTTGATTTTGCCTTTGTTATTGAATATTTTTTGCTATATATGTGGGACAGAACCAGGCTGAAATCCCCTGCATGCTTGCTTGATAAGAAATCAGTGGAACTTGATTCCAAGATGGCATCGGATTCCAGGATGGCGTCGGAATGAGACGGATGTGATTAACGGAGTTCTGTTATCACACCGGTATTGCTCGGCAGCAAGTTGTGGGAGACTCATCTAAGCCCTGTCGGGGTGAAGACAGACTACCTGGGCATGCTTTTGGTTTGATGTGAGATGGCAATCTCATATCTGCAGAGAGCAATTGAGGTATTTCTCAACCGAGTAACACAGGGGGTGGTTTCAGCCCCTTCAAGTTCTCGACATCTTAGAAGATTAGCTTAGGATTTTCATTATCCAGATAAGCACTGGAACTGCTGAGTAAATATTTTTTACTTCTTTTGCAATATTACCCGTGGAAAAGCTGCATTTGTTTATAATTTGGCATTAAGAAAAGAAAAACCCTCCGGATGTTTAGGCGGCGACTGAGATGAGAGAGAGCTGAGGCTTTTGTCCAAGTTGAAGCCAAAGAAAAAGACTTTTTCCTCTAACCTCTCTAAGGGTGTAAAATTAGTTTAAATTTTTAAGGTGCAATTACGTGATAAAAGTTCAAAGCTTTGACCGATCATTTTGGATATCTGTTTGGACTTCTGCCAAGATCAACTGGACACTCGCCAGGATATTTTTCACATTGTCGGATGCTTTCTTCTTTAATGTGACTACTGTTTGGGTGAGCATTCCTATTTTCCTTTTGCAATACTACTTGAGGAAAAACTATATCTGTTGTTAATTGGCATAAAAGAAAAAAAGAGAAAAGAGGAAGGATATAAGAATCTCCATTTCCTCTCCTGCATTTCTGGGACCTCTGCCAAAGTATTTGGCAACTTGCCAACCTTCTGACCGCTAGTGATCTAGAGAAAAGAAAAGTGGGACTGACCTTGGCTGCCACTCTGTGACTATTGGAATTATTGCAATGATGGAAGAGCTTAAGATAATGTTTTTGGAAATACAAGAATCTAACGACTTTACAAATATCCCAAGAGATGATGTTGAGACAACAGGAAATCTCAATTGTACAAAAAAAGCACTTTGATAAGCTTGATGCTTCTTTTAAGGAGATGGTGATTGATGTAGAATCCAAAACTGAACAGAATATACAAGAAATGTAACAAGTATATGAAAAATTTGAAAAATTTGAAACTGTGGATAAAGAGAAACAAATTTGGCCACTGAAGGAAGGAATTTTTTTTTTGAAGGATAGATGGATCCTGAATTAACTAAAATTGATTCTGAGGAAGAAGAAACAGTGAAGGCTGATTTGCAGCAAAAAACACAGCCATTGGGAATAAATATTGACCTACAACAAATGCTACAATCACTGAAGATAAAGCAAGAAATAGTGAAGATTGAAATACAGACTTTGAAGTGGGTTGATTTTCAACAAATAACACGAAGGGGAGAAAGATGGGCTGGAGATGTAAAGTTTAAAAATATTGATTTTCAACAAACCCTATTAAAACAAAAGCGGTGGGGCAGAGGTGTAAAAAAGAAATGAGATAATGTGTTGTCTTAAAAAGGTATAAATGGGTTGGCATGTTTATTGTGGTATGGAAAGGCTAAGGT